>NC_134093.1:85079883-85381942 GCF_000715075.1 Nicotiana tabacum | reverse complement strand
CACCTTAATCTACAAGAATGATAATAATGCTATCGTTAAGTTACGAAAGGTACAACTATCGCACAACGAACGACAAGCTTATTTTGTATTAAAACGGACAGCATCTCCCCTATAATCCTTACTTCCTCCAAATTCAAGATAACACCACAACACCAAAAACAACAATAAAAACATATATACATTAGTTTCCAACCTTATGCACACCACACAATACAACAAAACAGCCCAACACACCCCAATCTCTTCATACACAAAACGACCACCGTAGTAGTGTCAACAACCCGAAATTGTTATGATGAACAACCAGCCCAACATCCTGCATTTATGTGGTGTTTATCCACACCCTTCCTCCTCCAAAACTCCACAAAACAGTAGTGAAACACGCTGCCCAGCAGCACCATAAAACAGTCCACAAAACAGTCTGCTACAAGTGAATAACTCAAACTCATGGCTTTCGATCACCGTCCCGTGAGTTGTTACAAATATAGAACGACTTACCATGAATTTACAGAAGAAAAAATGGATGAAAGAGAGCAGTAAACTCACCTTATTTGTTGGATAACTCAGCTCCTATCTTGGTTCTTCAAACTCTAGGTTTTACCTCCAATTAGAACTTGAAATGGAGAGAAAATCAATTAGGGTTTGTGGGAAAGTTTTGGGAGGAATTTTGCAGAGCTTATGTCTGGTTATTATGCTCTATTTTAAGTCTAATATATGAATAAAATAGGCCTTTAAAAGGCCTCTTTGGACGACCCGAAATGGCCCATTTTTGGGCTCTCATTTAAGCAAGTAGGTGACACACCTACTTGTCACCTAGCAGCTTGTGCAGTATCGCAACAATGACCATATCTCTCTACTCTGATATCGTATTGACAAACGGTTTAATGCGTTGGAAAATAGACTCATAGATCTTTAATTTTATGGGTAGAACACCCCATAACTCTAAGTATATTGGGAGAAAATTGCAGTTATATTGGACCCAAAGTTTCAGTAAAACTTATGAATGTAACTTGTGATGACTTTCATCGACTTTTGTTCCACAACTCGCTTGACTTCAAAACATAACACACGGATGTCATACGACTAATATAAATCATAACATAATCTCCTTATCATGTTAAGAACCCTAGTCTCACCCCAAAGGTACATGTTATAACATTCCCAACTTGTCGACTTTCGACGAAACATTATTTTCTTCAATTGCTTTAGCTTCTGAACCGTCCAACCCTCTTTGTACTTGTTGTTCATGATCTTAAATATTTGTAACCTCAGAGGTAACATGATTATCTTACTTTGTAAACTTTTCAAATATGATTTCATTTCTAAGCTTACATCAATTGACTTACGACGTACTCGTACGTACGAAAACATGGGTTGTAACATCATTCCCCCCTTTGGAACATTCGTCCTCGAATGTTGACTGGTGCACTTATCAGTCTCATAACTTATAGCTCTCATAAATACTTTATTGCTGGCCTTTCCATGTAGGCAACTATTCTATGAATAAATCCATAGGCCAGGGCATTCCCCACTTTAGGCCTCTTTCTGACACCACGACTTTTGGTCTGAATCCTTCCAACCTCGTAATTATTGCGACATTCTGTCATGCAGCCTGTACGACTTTGTCCTTGTATGTGCGCCTATGCGACTCTTCTGTTCCTTTTCCTCCAGCTTTTAGCCAATCTCTAGGCCTCACTTTGGGAACATATATAGAACTATGACAAGTTGTTCCTCCCGGTATATATAGGTGTAGTTAAGTTCTTTGCTCGGTACTTTGTCAAACTTACGACTGTTGCGATATCTTGTTTCGTAGCCTTATAAATATATCCTTATGGCTTTACTACATCTAGGTAGGTTATACTACACCATCACACTTACTTCATTTTATTATTGTCGAGGTTTGCTACCCAACTCCAGGTTACCCTCTCGCTGCTTATCCTATATGTATAAATCTAAGTCCTTTAGTTCTTCCTCATTACTGTTCATCTTAAGAATGACGGCCTAATATCATCTCATACTTTGGAACTTTTATCTGCCTATTATTGATTCATCTTAATGTTGATCTATAATCTACCACTGATAAATTGAAACCTCTTAGGTAATACATTGTCCTTAGGGATCACGTCTCATTAGAGAACATCTGAAGTTATTTGCTCGATCCACCTAGGGGCGATACTATACTTCAATAACCGTATTTCATCGCATCCCAATGTGATTCATCTTATGAGGGGTATTCTAATCTCATGCAATTCATGAAATCCCTTCTTTTTGAATCATTAACCAATCAATGACCTTAACGTCATCCTCTTATCTATCACAATTACACCCTTATTCTACTACCAGGGCAACATTTCATCTCTTCAAATTGCTCATAGTCTTAGACTCCTCTAAGTTCATTCAGGCTATACTGAGTTTTTTTTTTATAACTTACGGAAACCATCAGCTCTCTTGTTTTGATGGGCTTAATTCTGAGGCCTTACCTATTCTCGTCAGCTTCTCAATCACCTCTGCTTATCCTTACTCATGTCTGCCTAAAACCCTGTTGCTCTACCATACTTTATCTTGCGACCTACACATATTTAATTATAGTACCCACAACCTTCCTTTAACTTTCTAGCACCATACATTTCATTATGTTATTCTGGAACTTCATGCGAGACATCAAACCGTCTCTAACTCTTCTTTAATCTCTTAACCAGACCTCTCGGTACTTGGAAACTATAGGCTAGAAGATATGTCACTGACAACACCACTATCATTTGTGGATACTGAATCACAGTGCTTTTAGCCCTCTATCTGATGTATGGACTATTCACAACCCCCTATACTTGTGCATCTCGTACCGTCTTAACCTTTACCTTACTTAGCTTTTAATCTCACATTGTATCTTCTGTCTCTTTCATAACCTCTCTTTCACATAGGTAGAATTCACATCCACAACTTGAAGCTCTACTATAAACTTGCAGCTCTAGTGCGTACACAATCTGGTGGGAGCTTCATACTTACTCCTTATGAGACTGGTACTTTTTTTTTAATCTGGCTTTATAGATACGACATCGAATTTCCTATGCTGGGTTTCACTTCGTTTATCTTGCATAATCTACTGATTTATCTGAACCTCTTGTCTAGCCATGACTAGGCTCTTCCTGAATTCCTGAATGAACTACTAACTACTCGTCAGTCCATGCTCATATTTACCTTCTGGGTAACCACTCTTGGGTTATGTCTTCTACCTTAACTTAACTTTTGCACTGGCTCCTAATGCATCAAGTGTTCATTCGCTCTTATTTATCAATAACATCTAGTGTGGGAACCCTTACTGCCTCCCCTCGGTGTCGTGCTTGCATAATGTTCTGGACTCGTATCATGTCTGTAGGATCTGAATAAATGCAATATCATTCCTTTCACCATTTACTGCATTCTTCCTTTACTATTCCATAGTTACCTGAACCACTTAACTCTGACTTAATACCATATTACACCATCTTCCCCCCTTTAGGGGAGTATTAACATGTAATGCTATGAAAACTTACTTATAAATATTTTACCTCTTCATCTTCGACGTCTTTTCACGTCTTTATTGACTCTTACTTGCCTTGCAGTAACCCTTATGTAACAAGGATAATTAAATATCTTACACACGATGGTATAAGATACCTAGTGTAATTGGAACACTTAGTCCCTTAAGATTAACTTTGCTCAAAGTTCTTGCTTTAGGGAAGCGTCTTCCTGAGTGAACTTTAAAGGTTATTCTTCTGTTGTCTATTGTATTATTGCCAGAATGCGATCTTTGAAATTCACTTGATATCGACTATCATCACCTCATTCGATCCCTAATTGATATTCAGTTTATCTTGTTCACTAGCCCATGCTAATTTCTATTACTCCGGGGGTCTAAATTGTTTTGTCTTGGTAATCACATTGGACGCACCAACTCATTTCTCGAAATGAGAATATGACTTTTGGCCTATACTCTTTTATTGTCTCAAGACCTGTCACCTCTTGTTTTATTTTTTCACTTGACTATAGACTCTGTCATCATATCATATTTTGATTTACCGTTATCACCCATTTATCACATCTTACTCATAATACTTCATTTCTCTCTTCTTATTCTCCTGCTAATACTTCTGTTTATCGCTTTATTCTGAAAACTTCAACAAAACATTGTTTCACTTTTAGCTCCCCTAGCTCAATCCACCATTTCGGGTTACTCTAACCCAAGCTGGATCTTGATATCCCATCCTTCTCTTAAACTATATATGTTAGCTCCCATAGGGCATAACTGAGATGGGTGTGGCCAATTGTACATACCTCTATTTCTGTTGAAGGTAACTTAGAATCCTTTTATTTCTCTGCCTAACGTGGAAATTCGAACATTCTTCATTAACTAGGTACCTCGTACCCTTCTTCACCTTAATTTTGTCACATGTTGAAACTTATAGTTTTACCTTATGATACTCCCATGGCCTGCTATTCACGGGGCATGTTAGATATTCCTGTCTTAGGGTAAATGGGAAATTCGCACATATGGTAAGCACAATCTAATAGGGTCTCAAATAGGGCCACGTAGTCAAGAATTCTCTCTCTACTAATGCTTTTACCTATTGTTGTATTAGACCTTTAGCTAGCTATAATTATTCTAATTGAAAGCATCGCTATATCAGTAGCAAACATAAGCTTTGGCCCGAACTCTTATTACTCAGCTCTATAGCACGATTTGGATTTGAATGAAGGGTAACAGACTCCTAAATGCCTTGTAGCCTCCTGCTTATAAGTGTGGTGCACAACACACCGATAAACAAGACTCTACTAGACACGGCTTGTAGACTCCCTAGGATAAAACTGCTCTGATACCAAGTTTGTCACACCCCAAACCTGAAGGGATGTGGCCGGCACCCGGTACCATACTCGGCCCGAGCGTACCACTCTATAACTGTGAACTCTAGAGGAATAACCCTCAACCTAGGCCAATGAGGCCATATTCTGAATCATCTGAAAATATCGTCTGTCTCATCTAAGGGGTAAACATACCCAAAAACTCATATAGTGTTATACAAACTATACAGAACTTGTCTACAAGCCTCTAGAGATATTTGAACTATATCATGGTCGGGACAGGGCCTCGACCTACCCATCAAACCTGTATATATATAAAACGGACTCCAAGGTCTAGACCTGGTAACTCCGGGGAAGTGGAGCTTACCAACCAAGCTGATATTTGGCTCTGTCTACTGGGAAGGTCTATCCAGCTGTCTATCAGGACCTGTAGGCATGAAATGTAGCATCCCCAGCAAAGGGACGTCAGTACAAATAATATACTGAGTATGTAAGGCAACAAAATAACTAAAAACTAAAAACTAAAACTGAATTGATCATATAATAACTGAATGTAACTGGGAGTCAAAAATAATATGAAGATATGCTTACCTGTTGATACTGACTCAACTCTCTCCATATAGTATGTAAAATAGTTGTCCGGCCCTATAAGGCTCGGTATGTGTAACTACCCTGCCATAGTAGGCTCGCTCATAGGCGCTCGGCCATACTAGGCTCTGTATCTCGGCCATTCTGGGCTCGCTCATAGGCGCTCGGCCACAGTAGGCTCTGTATATAACTTACCATCTGATCAGAGGTTGGCCAATAGGGGCCTCCCCACCGATTATAGCTCGATGGTGGTAAAAATACAGTAACACTGTATATATATACACTCTATGCTCTATTGGCTGAAATAAGCCAATACTAAACTGAATATGAAGTCCCGATAAGGGAGAATACTATAACTTTTGAGACTAGGATAATGTGAATAAATTCAGGAATACAAACTTCTCTTTATGCTTCGTTATCAAACTCATGTAGTTACGAGATCATGCCAAAATGAAGAAAGGTTTAGCCTTAACATACCTTATCACAATCTTTCCAATCACCAAGTTGAACTCACCTCTTTGCACCTTAATCTTCAAGAATGATAATAATGCTATCGTTAAGTTACGAAAGGTGCAACTATCGCACAACGAACGACAAGCTTATTTTGTATTAAAACGGACAGCATCTCCCCTATAATCCTTACTTCCTCCAAATTCAAGATAACACCACAACAACAAAAACAACAATAAAAACATATATACATTATTTTCCAACCTTATGCACACCACACAATACAACAAAACAGCCCAACACACCCCAATCTCTTCATACACAAAATGACCACCGTAGTAGTGTCAACAACCCAAAATTGTTACGATGAACAACCAGCCCAACATCCTGCATTTATGTGGGGTTTCTAGACACCCTTCCTCCTCCAAAACTCCACAAAACAGTAGTGAAACACGCTGCCCAGCAGCACCATAAAACAGTCCACAAAACAGTCTGCTACAAGTGAATAACTCAAACTCATGGCTTCCGATCACCGTCCCGTGAGTTGTTACAAGTATAGAACGACTTACCATGAATTTACAGAAGAAAAAATGGATGAAAGAGAGCAGTAAAATCACCTTATTTGTTGGATAACTCAGCTCCTATCTTGGTTCTTCAAACTCTAGGTTTTACCTCCAATTAGAACTTGAAATGGAGAGAAAATCAATTAGGGTTTGTGGGAATGTTTTGGGAAGAATTTTGCAGAGCTTATGTCTGGTTATTATGCTCTATTTTAAGTCTAATATATGAAGAAAATAGGCCTTTAAAAGGCCTCTTTGGACGACCCGAAATGGCCCATTTTTGGGCTCTCATTTAAGCAAGTAGGTGACACACCTACTTGTCACCTAGCAGCTTGTGCAGTATCGCAACAATGACCATATCTCTCTACTCTGATATCGTATTGACAAACGGTTTAATGCGTTGGAAAATAGACTCATAGATCTTTAATTTTATGGGTAGAACACCCCATAACTCTAAGTATATTGGGAGAAAATTGCAGTTATATTGGACCCAAAGTTTCAGTAAAACTTATGAATGTAACTTGTGATGACTTTCATCGACTTTTGTTCCACAACTCGCTTGACTTCAAAACATAACACACGGATGTCATACGACTAATATAAATCATAACATAATCTCCTTATCATGTTAAGAACCCTAGTCTCACCCCAAAGGTACATGTTATAACATTCCCAACTTGTCGACTTTCGACGAAACATTGTTTTCTTCAATTGCTTTAGCTTCTGAACCATCCAACCCTCTTTGTACTTGTTGTTCATGATCTTAAATATTTGTAACCTCAGAGGTAACATGATTATCTTACTTTGTAAACTTTTCAAATATGATTTCAATTCTAAGCTTACATCAATTGACTTACGACGTACTCGTACGTACGAAAACATGGGTTGTAACAGCCAATGTGGTGGCCGATGCTTTGACTCGTCGGGCAGACAGTTTGGGGAGTTTGGCATATCTACCAGCAGCAGAGAGGCCTATGGCATTGGATGTTTAGGCCTTAGCCAGCTAGTTTGTGAGATTGGATATTTTTGAGCCGAGTCGAGTATTGGCTTGTGTGGACTCTCGGTCTTCTCTTTATGATCGTATCAGGGAGCGTCAATATGATGACCCCCATCTGATTGTCCTTATGGACACGGTTCAGCATGGTGATGCTAAGGAGGTCACTATTGGGGAGGATGGTGCATTGAGGATCCATGACATGTTATGTGTGCCTAATGTGGATGGGTTGAGTGAGTTGATTCTACAGGAGGCTCATAGCTCCTGATACTCCATTCATCCGAGTGTCGTGAAGATGTATCAGGACCTGAGGCAGCATTATTGGTGGAGCAGGATGAAGAAGGATATAGTAGAGTGTGTGGCTAGATGTCTAAATTTCCAGCGGGTGAAGTATGAGCATCAGCGACCGGGTGGGTTGCTTCAGAATATAGAGATTCCGGAGTTGAAATGGGAGCGGATCACTATGGATTTTGTTGTTGGACTCCCATGGACTCAGCAAAAGTTTGATGCAGTTTGGGTGATTGTGGACCAGCTGACCAAGTCAGCTCATTTCATTCTTGTGATGACTACCTATTCTTCCGAGCAGCTGGCTCGAATTTACATTCGTGAGATTGTCAGACTTCATGGCGTACCGGTATCTATCATCTCTGACCGGGGCATGTAGTTTACATCGCAGTTCTGGAGAACCGTACAACAGGAGTTGGGTACTCGGGTGGAGTTGAGCACAACGTTTCACCCTCAAACGGACGGGCAGTCCGAGCGCACTATTTAGATTCTTGAGTATATGCTCCGTGCATGTGTGATGGAGTTTGGAGGTTCTTGGGATCAGTTCTTGCCACTTGCGGAATCTGCCTACAACAACAGTTATCAGTCTAGCATTCAGATGGAACCATATGAGGCTTTGTGTGGTAGGCGGTGCCGGTCCCCAATGGGTTGGTTCGAGCCGGGCAAGGCAAGATTATTGGGTACGTACTTGGTTCGGGATGCCTTGGAGAAGGTGAAGGTGATTCAGGACAGACTTCACATAGCCCAGTCCAGACAGAAGAGCTATGCAGACCGAAAAGTTCGCGATGTTGCATTCATGGTTAGAGAGCGGGTCCTGCTTTAGGTTTCGCCTATGAAGGGCATTATGAGGTTCGGAAAGAGGGGAAAGCTGAGCCCAAGGTTTATTGGCCCTTTGAGGTGTTGCAGCGAGTTGGGGAGGTTGCTTATGAGTTTGCCTTACCTCCCATCCTAGCAGGAGTTCATCCGGTATTTCATGTTTCGATGCTCCGGAGGTATCACGGCGATCCATCTCATGTGTTGGATTTCAGCTCAGTCCAGTTGGACAGGGATCTATCATATGTTGAGGAGCCAGTGGCTATTTTGGAGAGGCAGGTTTAGAAGCTGAAGTCAAAGAACATTGCATCAGTAAAGGTTCAGTGGCAGGGCCAGCCGGTTGAGGAGGCGACTTGGGAGACTGATCAGGATATATGCAACTGTTATCCTCATCTTTTCACCACTTTAGGTATGTCTCTATGCTCGTTAGAGGACGAATAATTATTTTAAAAGGGGAAGGATATAACGACCCGGCTGGTCTTTTTGAGAGTAATAGCCCCGATACCCTCTTTACTGCTTCTCCCTTGTCTATTTCTGGTATTGTGACTTGCTGGGAGGTTTTGTTTTGGTTTTTGGAGTGTTTTGGGACACTTAGTCCTTAAATAGAGGTTTAAGCCTTAGGATTTGGACCATAGTTGTAACTATGTGAAGACGACTCTGGAATGGAATTACGTCGGTTCCGTTATCTTTGTTAGGTGATTTTGGACTTAGGGACGTGTCCGGATTGTGTTTTGGAGGTCCGTAGCTCATTTAGACTTGAAATGGTGAAAGTCGAATTTTTGGAGTTTTGTGCTAGTAGTGGAATTTTTGATATCGGGGTCAGATTCCGATTCCGGAAGTAGGAGTAGGTCCATAGTTTTTAATATGACTTGTGCGCAAAATTTGAGGTCAATCGGACGTGGTTTGGTTGGTTTCGGCATCGGTTTGGAGGGTAATTCATGATTTTAGCGTTGTTGGATGTGATTTGAGGGCTCGACTAAGTTCGTATGGTGTTTTCGGATTGGTTGGTATGTTTGGTTGAGGGCCCGGGGCCCTCGGGTGTGTTTCGAATGCTCAACGGGTTAAAATTTGGACTTATGCAATTGCTGAAGATTTCTGGTTGCTGGTGTTTTCGCATTTGCGATTGGGGAACCGCAGGTGCGGACTCGCACGTGTGAAGGATGAGGGGCACAAGCGGTTTGAAAGGAGGAGCTCAGGGATCGCAGGTGCGAGGTAATATTCCGCATCTGCAATGTCCGCAGATGCGACCCTGGAGCGCGTGTGCGAACAGTGACCACAGAAGCAGACCAGTTTCCACAGGTGCGCACGCATAGGTGCAGCCACTTTCTTGCAGAAGCGGTCCCAGGTCCCTTAAGTCATTTTCGCACCTGCGATGGATTTTTCGCAGGTGCGCTGCCGCAGGTGCGATGAATAGGTCGCCGGAGCGAATTTGCTGGGCAGAAAAGGGAAAAATATTCGACGGTTTGATTCATTTCTCCATGTTTGGACTTGGGAGCTCGAAAATTGGCGATTTCTTTGAGGGATTTTCAGAGGGAGTCATTGGGTAATGATTCCTAACTCCTTTATGGTTATAACCCACTAATCTATCATTAATTTTATCATTTAATTTCAGATTTGGGGTGAACAAAATTGGGAAAATTTGAGAAAAGTTCTTATAGCAAATTTTGGGATTTTGATCAAGATTTTGGTATCGGATTTGAGTGAATTTGGTATGGTTAGACTCGTCAGTGAATGGGTGATCATATTTTGTGACTTTTACCCGATTCCGAGATGTGGGCCCGAGGAGGCTTTTTCGGCGTTTTTCTAATTTCTTGCCTTAGCTATTATTTCGTTAGATAGATTAGTTTCTTGTAGCTATATTTATGTTATGTAATTGGTTTTGGCTAGATTTGAGCCATTCGGAGTCGGATATTCATGGAAAGAGCATTGTGACGGATTGATTTGAGCTTGGTTCGAGGTAAGTGGCTTGCCTAACCTTGTGTGGGGGAACTCCCCTTTGAATTTGGTATTGTTGGATATGTGGGTGCCGTATACATGAGGTGACGAGTACGTACACAAGCTATTTGTTGTAAAACTATATTATTCACTAAGTCATAACTTGTTTTTCTCCTTATTTAAAACACAGTAGCATATGTAACTATCTTGTTTAGACTAGAATAGCATGCCTACATTGTTTAACTGCCTATTTGAACTCTGTGAAGCATGTTAAGTGAAATTTCCTACTTTCCTTGACTTGAACTTAGTCTGAACTGTACGATTTCTTACTGTAATTGTTACTTCAGTTGGTTGCACTGCATATTTACTTTGGGACTACGAAATGGTATTCCGGGAGATCCTCATGTACTGTATATTTACTTGGGACTACGGAACGGTATTCCGGGAGATCCTCCTGTTTTCATATTTATTTTGAGACAACGGAACGGTATTCCGGGAGATCACCCTGCACATTTACGTTTGGAACTACGAGACGGTATCTCGAGAGATCCCCTGTTGTTATCACTGTGTTCTGAGCTGTTGTCTTTCATTGATTCTATTCATGTTAGATTTCCATATTTATTTTACTGCAATATTTCATTCTGTCTTATTTCATTATATTTATACTAGTAGGGCCCTGACCTGATCTCATTACTACTCGAACGAGGTTAGGGTTGGCACTTACTAGGTACCGTTGTGGTGTACTCACGCCCTTTCCTGCACATATTTTTCGTGTGCGGATCCAGGTTGATCTTACCAGCCTCATCAGTAGTTGTAGTCGCTGCTGCTTATTGGAGATTTCAAGGTACATCTGCTCATGCCCGCAGATCCTCGGAGTCCCCCTCTATCCCTCTATGTTCATTTTTCCTTCTTTCTGTAGAATTGATGTATAGAATGGTTAAGACTTTTTAGTAGCTTGTGACTTACGATATTCCTGGTTTTAGGAATTGTTTTGTACATTTTCAGAGGTGATATTTGTATATTCCGAGTGGCATTTAGTTGCTTATTAGATATTTGATACTGTTAGTAGTTAATGTTCGTGTTTTTGTTTCATTTCCGCAAAGTATTAGGCTTACCTAGTCGTAGAGACTAGGTGTTGTGACGACGGTTCGCGGATGGAGAAATTGGGTCGTGACAACAAGAATTACAAAATCATAATGAAACGGAAGAACCAGCTCACTATGAAATACATATCAAGTAATAATGGCTTCAAATAAGAATATATCAACAATGGAAGAGATAACATATAATAAAGGGTAGAACATGAACCAATCAACTTCAAATAAGGCGTGTAAGGGTAAATTTAGCAATGAAGGATATAACATGATAAGGTAACTTCAGTTTAATGTGAATGAGAAACCTAAGAGTCTAAAACCGCCAAATTTCACATATAAGACGTGTGCACACTCGTCACCTCGAGTACACGTCTTCCACGTAGTTCAAATAGCACAAACAAATCAATCCCTATGGAGTAGTTCTCCCACACAAAGTTAGGCAAGATACTTACCTCAAACGCCCTCAATCAATACTCTAAAATAGCATTTCCTTTACAATTCACATCTGTACGGCTCAAATCTAATCAAAATCGACTTAATAACATCAAATAATTCAAGAGAAGTCAATTTCGATAAATAAAACTATGATCTTTGAAAAATTCCTCAAAAGTCAATAAAAGAGGTCAAACCCCGGGTCCAAGGATACATTTTGACTACCCGTAACCCATGAGTCTATGTTTTGTTTCAAAATCCGAGTCCACATCGAATCTCAAAACTCAAATTCTCATTTTTCAAAACATAGATAAAGTTTCTTAAAATTTCACGTTGATTATTATAATTTTGATGTTAAAATTCACATATAATCATGTAAAATAGTTGAAAATTGATCAAAATCGCTTACCCAATAATTGTAGATAAAAATCCCTCTTTTAATTTGCATCTTACCGCGTCAAGGGTTAAAAATATGAGAATGAGATCAAAAATTCGTCCCTCAAATTCTATGTACAGTCACAGGTGTCGCTATTACGACCTGGAATTCGCAAATGCGAACCCCGCAAATGCGAGGACACAATCGCAAAAGCGAAGCCCCTCACACCGCTGCAGTCATCGCAAATGCAATGAGCAGTTAACAATTGCGAACAGTGGACCATCGCAAAAGCGATCAGGATAATCGCAAATGCGATCACTGGTAAGCCCAGACCCCCTTTGCAAATGCGAACACAGGGTTCGCAAGTGAGAACCGATCAGACTCAAGCCATTCTCATAAATACGACCCCACACCTTGCAAATGCGAACAAACTATCGCATTTGCGAGACCTGTAGCATCTGATCAAAACCAGCAACCTAAAACTCTTTGAAACATTCCAGAACGCATCAAGAACTCACCCGAGCATTTAGGGCCCCAAACCAAATATCAACACAAGTCTAAAAACATAACACGAACTCGCTCGCGTGATCAAATAATCAAAATAACATCCGAAATCACGAAACGGACCTCCAAAATACATGAATCAATATGAGACTCAAGAAATTCTAAATACACAAGCACGTCCGATTCTTATCAAATCAACTCGGAATGACGCTACAATTTGCGGACAAGTTCCAAGTGAAAAAATGGACCTATTGCAAGTCTCGAAAAAAAATCTAAACATGATAGCTATGAAGTCAAACTACGATCATGTCAAAATTGTAAGCTTTTAAATAACCAACTTTTGGCATACCAACACAAATCAAACTACGGACCTCCGAATTTGATTTTGGGCATACGTCCAAGTCCAAAATCACGATACGAACCTATCAAAGCCATCAAAATACCTTTCCGAGATCGTTTCCACAAAAGTCAAATCTCGGTCAATATTTCTAACTTAAGCTTCTAAAGTGAGAATCACTCATTCAAATTCATCCCGAAGCATCGAAAAATAAATTCTGACTGCGTACGCAAACCAAAATACACAATATGAAGTCATTCAAGACCTTGAACCATTGAGCAAATCGCTAAAGCTCAAAACAACCGGTCCAGTCGTTACTTTTTTTAATGTTGAGAACAACTGATTAAGTCGTAGAATTAAATAATTAGCTAACGAATCCAATTCAATTATTTAAAAAATTTATCATATAAGAAAAATTATTTGTTAAATTGACAAAAAAATTTGTACGAAGAGTGTCGACGGATGAAAGAAATAATAAAATATACAATTATAGTATAAAATTAAAATTAAAATCGGTAAAAATACAAATTTGAAGCAATAAGGCAAAATTTTAGAAGACAACATTCTTGCATTCAGTCCAACAAATGAAAATGTCTCGCTATAATTTTTATACTAAGGTTTTTCTTGTATAATTAGTTCAATATTAGCCATTCTTTAAATATTACATTGTCACTATTCAATTTTTAGAAGGTATAACGCCAACTTTTTAAGCGCAAATTTTTAAAAGACTAAAAGAATTGATTTTTAATTTGTGTTATTTGACAATTCTTTAAAGAATTGTGTTAAATAATATTTTTATATTTTATTTTTAGTATTAGGTCACATAAATAATAGCAATTTTCATAAGTTTCAACATTTAGTCCGGATAAATCATAATAAGGCTTCTAAATAAAATTCCTTCGTTTGTTAAGCTAACTAAATGGGAATAATATTTATTATTTAAAAAAATCTTAAATCTTAATTTATAACTCAAAAAAATTATCTAAGAATATGTATATAATTTTTAATTATTTTTTAATTCATTGATATAGTTATATGCGTAAAGTGAAGACTCTAAAACTAGTAATTCATAAAGGCTAATCTATCACCAGGTAGTCTGCAATGGTGACTTAACAGAAGAAACAAGTCGAAAAAAGAAAAACAATGTTAATAGGCAGAATGGTCTGGGAGGCCCCTGTACGTATCCAGCATTGTCATGCTGGTGTTCGTACTTACGAATATGCCAACCAAACCACTCTACTGGGCATTTTAAACTCCGCTTCAGCCTGCTCATGGTGCGTGTTGTTTAAACGCCTCCACGTCGGCTGCCACATCAACAAATAACAATGTGTAGATGCCATGTCACATGGCAGATTAAAAATAATTAAAATAAAAAATTTAAAAATAAAAATAAAATTTAAACATTAATCCCCTAGTTCTCCCTCGTTGATTTCTCTCTCTCCCCTCACGTTCTTCATCTTGCCCATCTCGTTTCTCTCTCTTCATGTTCTTCCTCCTTTCCCCTTCCAATTCATCCCTTTTTATATTGTAGAAATAAAATTAAAAGGAATAAAGAAAAGAAATCGAGGTAAAATTGGAGTAATTATTTTTCCAGATCGAAAAGTGGGAGAAGAAGTTCGGTTGTCTATTTGTATAGCTGAAGGCGTTAGGTGGCAGAGAAGAACTTCGGTGGTCTATTTTATTTCTAGCTCGAAAACTGGGGAACAATTCATTGTTTTTCTTCTTCTTCTCTTACTAATAGGAAAAATGTCTTTCCTTGTATGATTTATGATATTTGGGGTTAAATTTTCTCAAAAAACTCAAATCTTTTTAATGTATTAATTGGTAAAAGTTGTATAATTTGCGCTTCAAAATCCTTTATGGGTTAATTTTTAAGTGTGGTGATTTTTGAGAATTTTTCAGTTGACCTTTTTTTTTATTTGTTGGTATTTTTAGTAGTTTGATGGGTTTCCATTCTACAAAAAGGGCATATAATTGAATTTCAAAATAGATCTGAATTATTGGCCAGAGGATTCTAAATTCATGACAAACTTTAAAATTGGTTCGGCAACCACGGTGAAAACAATAACGTAGAACCCAGGAACGACGTACCCCCGGTCAATCCCGGCTGCAAATCCAATCGACATCAGCTCATATTTGGCCATGAAGGCAAATTTGCCCACCGATCCCGAGGACAACATTTGTAGGGATGTTCCATCGGCCGCTCAAAGCAAACATAGCCGCGAAGATGGTGGAATCAAGTTGCAGGTGATCTTCGAAATGTTACAGGCTCAACAGGTGGCGATAGCCCAAGTCCAGAACCATAGTAGCACACCGAGTAGGATTGAGCCCGAGCTATCCCATGAAGTTGTTCACAGAGTTGAATCGGCCTCAAGGAGATCGAATGAGGTCGAATCGAGGACCAATCCGGTAATCATGAAGATGCTCGAAGATTTGACAAAATGAATTGAGTCGGGAGAGAAGAAGATCGAGGCAAACGATAAGAAGGTGGAAACCTTCAATTCCAGGGTCGATCAAATCCTAGGAGCGACGCCGATATTGAAAGACTTGTGCTCCAAAAGGTTCGTGCAAAAACCTTTGCCCCCGAGCGCGACTCTTAAGCCGATCCTTAAGAAGTTCCGCATGCCCGAGATTCCTAACTACAATGGAACAACCAACCCGAATGAGCACGTTACCTCTTACACATGTGCCATCAAAGGGAATGATTTTGAGGATGACAAGATCGAATCTGTCTTGCTGAAGAAATTCGGAGAGACCATGTTGAAGGGAGCTATGATATGGTATCACAATGTTCCACCAAATTCTATTGACTCATTTTCTAAGCTTGCATACTCTTTCGTGAAGGCACACGCCAGGGCTATCAAGGTTGAGACCAGGAAGTCAGACATTTTCAAAGTAAGGCAGAAGGACAATGAAATGCTCACAAAGTCGGTCGCTGATGATTGGGCTGTTCAAGCCTACACCCAATTATTCAATGTTCGAAGCTCGGTGGCTTCACAATAGTTGAAGTAGAATCTGATAGAGTAACTGGCTATTACTTGGGCTGATGTGCATAACCGGTATCAATCAAATATTAGGGTCGAAGACGATCAACTTGGGGCTCCTTCCGGGTACATTTATCCTGTCAGACCCGTCGACATAATCAGGAGATATATTGACCGAGAACCGAGGTCAAACAGAGATTGGTACCAGCCATATAATGGAAATCATAAAAGCAGCGGGTCCGGGATAAGTTTTATGCGAAGTGAAAGGAGAAGTGATCGAGGTTAGAGCTCTCAGAGAGTGATGAGCAAGAACGACTTCGATAGGCCTATCGTACCTAAAGAAGCACCATGATTATCAGAATCTAACTTTAATATTGATGCAAGTGTCTCGTATCAGCTATCAGACGCATCAAATATACCAAATGGCCTCGACCTTTACAAACCGATCCAGCCCAAGGAGATCCCAACCACATGTGCAAATATCTCGGAACTCATGGCCACAGAACGGAGGATTGTCGACAGTTGAGAGAGGAAGTAGCCCAGTTATTCAACAACGAGCACCTTCGAGAATTTCTGAGCAAAGAAACCAAGAATCAATTTAGAAATAGGGATTCTAATAAATAGACCGAACAATAAAAACTTCAACACGATATCAACATGATTATCAGTGGAGTCTATGTACCTCAAGGACCGATGCTGAAATGCACTAAAGTATCCATCACAAGGGAAAATAGACTTGTGAATACATACTGGAAGGAACCTTGTCTTTCAGCGACAAGGACGCAGAGGGGATTGTGCAACCTCTCAACGATGTATTAAATAAAGCTCGAGTTAAGATGTATTAATTGATCCAGGTACCTCGTCCAACATCATCCGGTCAAGAGTTGTAGAACAGCTCAGTCTAGAAGATCAAATCATGCCCGCAATCTGAGTTCTGAACGGATTCAACATGGAACGTGATACCACTATGGGGGAAATAACATTACTAGTCAATGCCACCAGGACCATCCAGGAGGCCAAGTTTTATGTGATAGAAGGTGACATGATGTACAATGCCCTTTTCAGGAGGCCGTGGATCCACAACATGAGGGTAGTGCCCTCGACTTTTCACCAAGTGTTCAAATTCCCAACACCGAGAGGGATTAAGACGATATATGGAGAACAACCAACCACAAAAGAGATGTATGCAGCTGATGAAGTTATTTCGATATCAACCCTCGCAACGTCGAAGGAACCATGTTCGGGAGCAGAGCGAGAGGCCAAATAGCAATCAACGATACCAACCACGACCCAACTAGGCAAGCAGGGGACTGACAAAGACTATGATTACGGGGTTCCGCGATCATTTATAGACCCTGATGACTCTGATACTACTAAGTCAATAGTTGAAGAGCTAGAACATGACATATTGATTGAACATCTACCCGATCGGAAGGTATACCTGCACACGGGTTTAACTCATGATCTTAGGAAAAAACGCATTCAATTTCTTATAACTAACATGGATTGTTTCCCCTGGTCCCATCTTGACATGACAGGGATCCCAAGGGAGATAACTACCTACAAGCTAAGCCTGGACCAAAAATTCAATACGGTCAAGTAGAAAAGTAGGCCTCAGTCTTAGGTCAAGCATACTTTCATCAAGGACGAGGTATCTAAACTCCTTAAAATAGGGTCCATTCGGGAGATTAAATACCTGGATTGGTTAGCAAACGTAGTGGTAGTCCATGAAAAGGGGAACAAACTAAGAATGTGTGTATACTATAAGGATTTGAACAAATCATGTCTGAAGGACTCCTTTCCTCTACCCAACATAGATCGTATGATCAATGCCACGGCCGGCCATGAAATCCTCAAATTTCTCGATGCCTATTCTAGGTACGACCAAATACGGATGGACCCGGATGACCAGAAGAAAACCTCCTTCATTACTAAGTATGGCAAAGTACTGCTATAACGTGATTCCATTGAGACTAAAAAATGCAGGTGTCACTTATCAACGCCTAGTAAACCGGATGTTTGAGGAACAAATAGGTAAATAGATGGAGGTTTATATTGATGACATGTTAGTTAAGTCCCTACGAGCAATGGACCATTTAAAACATATGCAGGAAACTTTAAGCATTTTGAAGAAGTACAATATGAAGCTAAACCCGGAGAAGTGTGCGTTTGGAGTCGGATCAGGTAAATTCCTCGGGTTCATGGTATCTAACCGAGGAATCGAGATCAACCCCGACAAAATCAAAGCTATTGAAGATATCACGGTCGTGGACAACGTAAAAGCCGTGCAAAGATTAACTGGACGCATGGCCACCCTAGGACGATTCATCTCGAGGTCCTCGGATATGAGTCGCCGATTTTTCTCGTTAATTAAAAATAAGAACTAATTTTTGTGGACCCCGGAGTGTCAACAAACCTGGAGGAACTCAAACAATATTTATTGAACCCACCACTGCTTCATACACCGAAAGCAGATGAACAACTGTACTTGTACTTGGCAGTATCGGAAAATAGTGGTAAGTGGAGTCCTGGTCCGAGAAGAACAAGGTACAAAATGTCCAATTTACTATGTTAGCAGGACCCTAGGTGAGGCCGAGACTAGTTACACTCACCTAGAAAAACTAGCGCTCTCTTTGCTAAGCGCCTCTAGGAAACTAAAACCTTATTTTCAGTACCACCCCATATATGTTGTGACAACTTACCCGTTGCGAAATATTATGCAAAAACCCAAGCTCTCGGGGCGATTGGCCAAATGGGCCATGGAAATCAGTGGGTACGATATTGAGTATCGACCCCGGACATCCATCAAATCTAAAATTTTGGCAGATTTTGTTGCCGAATTTATGCTCCTAATACCCGAGGTAGAACGAGAGTTGTTAGTAAACTCGAGAACGTCCTTGGGAATCTGGACCCTCTTTACAGACGGTGCCTCGAACTCAACATTGTGTTGTAGCCACTATTAGGAAATATAGTTAGAAAATCCATTAGGACTGTAAAATTGACTAACAACGAGGCCGAATATGAGGCCATGATTACATGTCTCAAACTAGCCAAAAGCTTGGGGGCGGAGGTGATCGAAGCTAAGTGGGACTCCCTCCTCGTGGTGAACCAAGTTAATGGAACATTCAAGGATAGTGAATAACGAATGCGAAGATACCTGGATATGTTGCAGGTAGCATTACATCGGTTCAAGGAGTGGACCTTACAACACGTACCCCGGGACCAAAACAGTGAGGCCGACACCCTTGCTAACTTAGGGTCATCGGTCGAAGACAATGAGCTTAATTCGTGGGAAGTAGTGCAACTCATGAGATCGGTGGTGGAAGAAGGTCATGCCGAGATAAACTCTACAAGCCTGAATTGGGATTGGAGAAACAAATACATAAAATATCTGAAGAATAGAAAACTGCCCCCGGATCCAAAAGAATCGAGGGCCCTGCGTACAAAAGCAGCCCGATTTTGTTTGTCCGAGGATGGAACCTTGTTCAGGAGAATGTTCGATGGCCCACTAGAAATATGTCTAGGACTAGGAGATACCGAGTACGTTTTGAGGGAAATTCACTAGGGCACCAATGGAAATCATTCGGGAACCGAGTCACTAGTTCGAAAGGTGATTAGAGTAGGCTATTACTTGATCGATATGGAAAAGGATGTGAAGGAGTTCGTACGAAATGGTGGTGGGTGCCAATGACATGCTCCGATGATACACCTACCAGAGGAGCTGTTGCAATCCGTTTTATCACCATGGCCGTTCATGAAGTGGGGAATGGACATCGTCGGCCTCCTTCCATGGGCATCCGGTAAGGACCAATTTATTTTGTTTATGACTGACTATTTTTTTAAGTGGGTAGAAGCCCAGGCATATGAGAAAGTCAGGGAAAAGGAGGTCATCGATTTCATTTGGGACCACATCATATGTCGAGATTGCGTGCCACAACGGAAAGCAGTCCATCGGTAGCAAAGTAACCAAATTTCTCAAAGACAGCAAGATCAAAAGGGTCATATAAACACCTTACCACCCTAGAGGGAATGGAAAAGCCGAATCGACCAACAAAACCATACTCCAGAACCTTAAAAAGAGGTTGACCGACGCTAAAGGAAAATTGAAGGAAATCCTACCCGAAGTCCTTTGGGCATATCATACGACCTCGAAGTCCAGTACCGGGGCCACTCCATTCTCATTGGTCTACAGCGTCGAAGCTCTAATGCTGGTCTAAGTCGGAGAACCAAGTATCAGATTCCGATATGCAACAAAGAAATAAAATGACAAGGCCATGAATACGAGCGTGGAGCTATTGGATGAAAGGCGCGAAGCTGCCCTTGTCCGGTTGGGTGCCTAGAAGCAACAGATCGAGAGATATTACAACAGAAGGGCCAAGCTTTGATACTTCAATGTCGGGGACTTAGTACTAAGGAAGGCCACGTTTAACACCCGAAACCCGAACAAGGGAATGTTGGGCCCCAACTGGGAGGGGCCGTATCATATCATCGAAATCACAAGAAAAGGATCCTACGATCTCGGAATAATAAACGACGAACAACTACCGAGCAATTGGAATGTAACTCACCTAAAACAATATTACTGCTAAGCTACGGTCCCATTCATTTCCTTTTATTATATTTCAGACTAACGCTTGCTGGTAATCGGCAAGGAGCAGTACAAAGTTTTTAGGTCTGAAAGAACGCGTTGTACACTTTTTCCCTTGAACCAGTTTTTTCCCAAATGGTTTTTCCAGCAAGGTTTTTAACGAGGTAACAGTGGATTGTGCTAACTTAGAATCGAAGATCAGTCAACAATCGGTGTCGAAGATCACATAAACAGTATCCGAGGCTTCTCTATAATCAACCTCGAATACTAGTGGACATTACCCTTGGATATCGACTTTAGCAAGGGAAGAAACTTCGTAACCGAAGGGTCTCGATCTATAGAATTTATTATAAGGGCCAAACAATCAAATGAACCATGCCCACATAGATTGCTCGAGCCCTGACATGGCTTGTACACATATGTAATTATGACACACAAGAATAAAAAGCAGTCTCTTCCTTGCGGATAAGTATCATTGTCTTTTTTAGTTTTTTACATTTCTTAAGAAATTCCCTACTTTCAATATCCTAAAGGTATCGAGCCCAAGGGCCACCTTAGTCCAAGTTCATGCGATCACTCCTACTCGGGGACTGCTATCTAAAACCAAACTCAGATGGTTCGAATTATCAGAGCTCGGGGGCATAAGTACTATTAGGCTAAGCCCGAATTTTAAAGGCTAAGGAAACCCCTACCCGGGGACAGTTACATTAGGAAAGCCCGGATAACTCGGGAAAGCAAGCCCACTGGGCGACACCCAAACTAAAAGGCTACAACCATATTAACACGGCTCGGAGACGTCTGAGACCCGTAACAAAAACAAGGCCTAACAAAAGAAAACTTTTCATAACCGGCTATAAAGGCTACCCTCGACAAACTATAATCTAAATTACTCACTTTGAGAGAGAGTTTCCGGTAACACCAAACCCCCAAGATACCATAAAACAGAAAAATGTAAAGGCAAGGTTTGTTTGAACTTTCGAACATAACCTAATTATTTCATTCTAAGGCATTTCGATCTTTGTGAATACAAATAATAAAGCAAAGGGAAAATTTTGAAAGTTGTGAAAGGAAAAGAAAGCCTTATATATTTATCCAAAATTCTTTTTACAAGGGCCAAATTGCCCCGATGAAAAATTCTACAACTGCCAAAATGGCTTCAAAAAACAAAAGACAAAAATGTCTAAAAGGACCCGAAGTGGCCTAGTCTTTGCCGGGGGCCGCGTCATCACCTACGGGGTCTCCGCCACCTTCGGACTCATCCGAATCTTCATAACCCTCAAAATCCTCCACCTCGGGATAAGCCAGTTTCCTGGTCTTGGCTTCGGATATCTTGGCATTCTCGATTTCAGCCAACAGGTCAAAACCCCGAGCTTGAACTCCCTTGAGGGCCTCCCTTCATGATTGCCACTTCATATACTCCACCACATTTCCCACTTGATCCTGAGTCACTTCGGCATCGGCCTTACGCTGGGCCACCCTCTCATCAGCCTCAACCTGGACCACAGTAATCTCTGACTTGGCCGCCTCAAGTTCCTTGACCAGATTTTCTTGGCCAGAAACTGTCGAGCTCAGCTGAGACTGCATCTCCTCGATCTTTTTGGCATTTACCAAGGCTTTTTCCTTTGCAGCCCGGAGCTGGACCTCAGTCGAAGCCTGTTATGCCCAGGCAGTCTTCTTTTCCAAGGCTAAGAGGTCCATGCTCTCTTCCATTCTTCGGCCTCAGCTTTCACCGTATCCACCACCTCTTGGAGCTGCTCGATTTGGTCAAGTTTGTTTTTAATCTGTGGGTTCGGGTCTCTAGCCACTGTGTCTGCATGTTCATCACTAACTTCAAACACTCATCTTACCTGCTCGGCCAGGCCAGCATGCTCCTTTCGAGCAGCTTCTAGCTTAGTCTGGAGTTTCTCACTAAGAAGCTTGTAAGCGTCCCTCTTCTAAGTAAACTCATGAGTCTTGGCCTCATGTTGGTTTAACTCTTCCTGATATCAAAGAAAGGTTTTGTGATGAAGCACCGAGGCTTGCAAACATGAAGAGAGATGTTACGATTGTTTGCAACTTAAATCTAAGTACATAATAAAGAGGCATTCGAAGTTACCTGATTTAACGCATATTGAGATTCGTTCAACAGGCAGGGTGCTTACACCTCGTCCATCTTGGCCTGGTCCTCTTCGGTCACCAAGCACTGAAGATAGCTGGCAACCCCCATTGGGTGAAGAGAACCCGGGCATACTCCGGGATAGACATAATGATTGAACGCCTCAGATCAGGATCTGCACTTGGAGCTGGGGACCGGTCCACTAATCTCAGACTTGAAGAAGATCCACTGGCTCCTGAAGATGGTACCTTCTTTGGTACCAATAAGTCACCCAGTCCGGTGACATCCTCCGAGGTGGTAGAATCTAAGCCATCGAAGAAGTTATTGAAAGAATTTGCCGCCGTATTAGGCCCCTCGTTTGAGTGGGCCTCGTTGATCATGGAGTGGGTAAATAGAGGCGACCTGGAGAGATCTAAACATATATCTTCTGTTCTTTTCCTGGAGAAGTTCGTGCCTCAGTCCCGCAGAGAGGAGCTGCACAGGTAGTTCGAGCAGCTTCGTCAGGGTGATATGTTTGTGACGCAGTATGAGATGAGATTTTCTGAGTTGGCCCATCATGCTATCTGGTTGGTTCCCACAGACTGAGAGAGGATCAGTAGGTTCATAGATGGCCTCACTTTTCAGCTGCGATTGCTTCTGACTAGAGAAAGAGTGGCTGGTGCTACTTTTGATGAGGTTGTCAACATTGCTTGTCAGATTGAGATGGTTTGCAGCTAGGAGCGAGTTTAGAGAGTGGCCAAGAGGCCTCGTGAAAAGGGTGGATTTAGCGGTGTTCCTTCTAGGGGTAGTTCCTCCACGGTAAGGGTCGTCCTTTCAGACATGCTCACATGGTTCGCCCAGTTCACCGTGGTGCATCATCTGGCCATGGTTCACACAGTTAGCAGTAGGGCCATTCATCTCTCAGTGCCCTCCCAGCCCATAGTTCATCCCGTGCTCCATCGGGTTAGGGCTTGACTATGCCAGTTCCTTCTTCCAGTTATTCCGGTGCTCGGGGCTCCCTTCAGTCCCCAGCACTAGCACCGGGAGTTGCTATGAGTGTGGAGAGTTTGACCACATCAGGAGACATTGTCCCCGCCTTACGAAAGGGCCGGCTCAGCAGAGGAGCCAGTTTATGACATTAGCACCAGTTTCTTCACCACCCGCTCAGCGAGCTTGGGGTGGATACAAGTCAGCTAGGGGTCGCCTGAGAGGGGTAGGCCGATCAAGGGGCGGCCAAGCCTATTTCTATGCTTTTCCTACCATACGAGATGACATTTCTTCGGATGCTGTGATTACAAGTATTGTCTCAGTTTGCCATAGAGATGCCTCTGTATTATTTGACCCTGGTTCCACTTATTCATATGTGTCCTCGTATTTCGCTCATTATCTGGATATGCCCTGTGAGTCTCTAGTTGCATATGTTCGTGTATCCACTCCAGTTTGCGATACTATCATTGTGGACCGTGAATATCGGTCATATGTGGTGACTATTGAGAGTATGGAGACTAGAGTGGATCTCTTGTTGCTTAGAATGGTCGATTTTGACGTGATTTTGGGTATGGATTGGTTGTCTCCATGTCATGTTGTTCTAGATTGTCACGCTAAGACCGTGACGTTGGCGATGCCTGGGTTGCCGAGGGTTGAGTGGAGCAGCTCCATAGACTATGTTCCCAGTAGAATGATTTCATACTTGAAAGCTCAATGGATGGTTGAGAAGGGTTGTATATCTTATCTGGCCTTTGTGAGGGATGTTAGGGCAGAGACTCTTCTATTGATTCTGTTCCGGTGGTGCGAGATTTCCCGGATGAATTTTCTATAGACCTGTCGGGCATGCTGCCCGATAGGGATATTGATTTCAGTATTGATTTGGTGTCGGGCACTCAGCCCATTTCTATTCCACCGTACCATATGGCACTGGCTGAGTTGAAGGAGTGGAAGGAGAAGCTTCAGGAACTCCTTGATAAGGGGTTTATTCGGCCTAGCGTGTCACCTTGGGGTGCACCAATTCTATTTGTGAATAAGAAGGATGGTACTATGAGAATGTGAATTGATTACAGACAGTTGAACAAGGTCACAATCAAGAACAAGTATCCTTTGCTGCATATTGATGATTTGTTCGACCAGCTTCAGGGGTGATGGTGTTCTCCAAGATTGACTTGAGGTTAGGGTATCACCAGCTGAAGATTCAGTAGTCAGATATTCTTAAGACAACTTTTAGGACCCGATATGGCCATTATGAGTTCCTTGTGATGTCTTTTGGGCTGACCAACGCCCAAGCAGCGTTCATGCATCTGATGAACAGTGTGTTTCAGCCTTATCTTGACTCGTTAGTTATTGTATTCATCGATGACATCCTGGTGTACTTTCATAGTCAGGAGGAGCACGCCCCGCATTTGAGGATTGTGTTACAACGATTGAGGGAGGAGAAGGTTTATACAAAGTTCTCCAAGTGTAAGTTTTGGCTCACTTCAGTGGCGTTCTTGGAGCATGTGGTGTCTAGTGAGGGTATTCAGGTAGACCCGAAGAAGATAGAGGCGGTTCAGAGTTGGCCCAGACCGTCCTCAGCCATGGAGATTCGGAGTTTTCTTGGTTTGGCTGGTTATTACTGTCATTTTGTGGAGGTCTTCTCATCCATTGCATCGCCCTTGATTAAATTGACCCAAAAGGGTGTTCCTTTCAGGTGGTCGTAGGAGTGTGAGGAAAGCTTTCATAAGCTCAAGACTGCTTTGACCACGACTCTAGGTCTAATTTTTCCATCAGCTTCTGGTTCTTACACAATGTATTGTGATGCCTCGCGGATCGGCATTGGGTGTGTTTTGATTCAGGAGGGTAGAGTGATTGCTTATGGTCCGCGCAAGTTGAAGCCGCATGAGAAGAACTATCCTGCCCACGACCTTGAGTTAGCAGCTATTGTTCACGCCTTGAAGATTTGGCGGCACTATTTGTACGGGGTCCATTGTGAGATTTACATTGATCAACGGAGTTTGCAGCATCTGTTCAATCAGAAGGATCTTAACTTGCATTAGCGGAGTTGATTGGAGCTTCTTAAGGACTATGATATCACTATTTTATACCATCCTGGGAAGGCCAATGTGGTGGTCGATGCCTTGAGTAGATGGGCGGAGAGTTTGGGTAGCTTAGCATATCTTTTAGCAGCAGAGAGGCCATTGGCATTGGATGTTCAAGCCTTAGCTAGCTAGTTTGTTAGATTGGATGTTTCTGAGCCGAGTCGAGTATTGGCTTATGTGGTATCTCTGTTTTCTCTTTATGATCGTATCACGGAGCGTCAATATGATGACCCTCATCTAATTCTCGTTAAGTACACGGTCTAGCACGGTGATGCTAAGGAGGTCCCTATTGGGAATGATGGTGCATTGAGGATGCAGGGCAGGCTATGTGTGCCCAATATAGATGGTTTGCGTGAGTTGATTCTCCAGGAGGCTCAAAGCTCGCGGTATTCTATTCATCTAGGTACCGCGAAGATGTATCGGGATTTGAGATAGCATTACAGGTGGAAGAGAAGGAAGAAGGACATAGTGAAGTATGTTGCTCGGTGCCAAAATTACCAGCAGGTGACGTATGAGCATCAACGACCAGGTGGGTTGCTTTAGAAGTTAGAGATTCAGGAGTGGAAATGGGAGCAGATCACTATGGATTTCGTTGTTGTGCTTTCACGGACTCATCGAAAGTTTGATGCAGTTTGGGTGATTGTGGACCGGCTGACCAAGTCAGCTCATTTCATTCCTGTGATGACTACCTACTCTTCCGAGCAGCTGGCTCGAGTGTATATCCCTGAGATCGTCAGGCAACATGGCGTACTGATATCTATCATTTCTGACCAGGGTACATAGTGTACATCACAGTTCTAGAGGGTCGTACAACATGAGTTGGGTACTCGAGTGAAGTTTAGCACAACATTTCACCCTCAGACGGACGGATAGTTCGAGTGCACTATTCATATATTAAAGGATATGCTCCCTATGTGTATGATGGAGTTTGGGGGTTCGTGGGATCAGTTCTTGCCACTAGCGGAGTTTTCCCCCTACAACAGTTATTAGTCGAGCATTCAGATGGCACTGTGTGAGGCTCTGTATGGTAGGCGGTCTAGGTCTCCAGTGGGTTGGTTCGAGCCGGGCGAGGCTAGATTATTGGGTACAGACTTGGTTCAGGATGGTCTGGAGAATGTTAGGGTGATTTAGGATAAACTACGCACAACTCAGTCCAGACAGAAGCGTTATGCGGATCAGAATGTTCGCGATGTTGCATTCATGGTTGGAGAGTGGGTCTTGCTCCAAGTGTCACCCATGAAGGGTGTTATGAGGTTCGGAAAGAAGGGCAAGCTGAGCCCGAGGTGTATCGGTCCATTTGAGGTATTGCGATGTGTTGGGAAGGTTGCTTATGAGCTTGCCTTCCCTCCCAGTCTACCATCAGTTAATCTATTATTCCATGTTTCTATGTTCCGGATGTATCATGGTGATTCGTCTCACGTATTGGATTTCAGCTCAGTCCAGTTGGACAATGATTTATCTTATGTTAAGGAGCCGGTGGCGATCTTAGATAGGCAGGTTCGAAAGCTGAGGTCGAAGAATATTGCTTCTGTGAAGGTTCAGTGGAGGGGTAAGCCGGTCGAGGAGGCGCCTTGGGAGACCAAGCATGATATGCGCAACCGTTATCCTCATCATTTCACCACTTCAGGTATGTCTCTATTCTCGTTCGAAGACAAACATTGTTTTAAGAGGGGGAGGATGTAACAACCCCCCCCTCCCCCCGGGTAATTTTGAGTGTATTAGCCTCGATCCCCTATTTACTATTTTCCCTGTATATATTTCTGCTTATGTGACTTACCGGGAGGTCTTGTTTTTGGTTTTGGAGTGATTTGGGACACTTAGTCCCTAAAACGAAAGCTTAAGTGTTAGGATTTTGACCGTATGCGGAATTGTGTGAAGACGACTCCGGAATGAAGTTCTGTCGATTCCATTAGCTCTGTTAGGTGGTACTTAGGAGCGTGTCAGGACTGTGAATTTGACGTCTGTAGCTAATTTAGGCTTGAGATGGCGAAAGTTGGATTTTTTTGAAGTTTGACCGGGGTTGACTTTTTGATATCGGGGTCGGATTCCGGTACCAGAAGTTGGAGTAGGTCCGTAATGTTGCATATGACTTGTGTGCAAAATTTGAGGTCAATCGGACGTGGTTTGTTAGGTTCCGACGTCGTTTGTAGAATTCGAAAGTTTATAAGTTCATTAGGCTTGAATCCGGGCGTAATTCGTGTTTTTATTGTTGTTCGACGTCTTTTGAGGGCTCGACTAAGTTCGTATGGTGTTTTAGGACTTGTTGGTATATTTGGTTGAGGTCCCGGGGGCCTCGGGTGTGTTTCAGATGCTTAACAGATCAAAATTTGGTGTTCTAGTGTTTTGCACCTGCGCGTTTCTGGTGAGTTTCTGGTGTTCTAGTGTTTTGGCGAGTTTCTGGTGTTCTAGTGTTTTGCACCTGCGAGTGGGGAACCGCAAGTGCGGACACGCAAGTGCGTTAGGCCAAGCACAGAAGCGGGGGTTGAGGAGATTGTTAAGGGTCGCACGTGCGAGGGGATTTTCGCATTTGCGAACCCGCAGATGCGCTTGAAGTTCTGCAGATGCGAAGAGTGAGCTGGAGGGGTGAACGCAGAAGCGCACCATTGTCCGCAGGTGCGCACATGCAGATGCGGCTCATTCACCGAAGATGAGGACCCAGTCCTTTAAGTCATTTCCGCACCTGCTAGGGAAATTCCACCGGTGCGGCGTCGCAGGTGCGGCAGTGTGTCCGCAGATGCGGAAGAACTGGGCAGAAAATGGGATTTCGAGGGTTTGATTTCCATTTCGATTTTGGGAGTTTGAGAGCTCGGTGTAAGGCGATATTTTGAGGTTACTTCAAGAATATTGTTGGGGTAAGTTATTCTAACGCAGATAGGACTATATTTTATGAATCTATTTCTATTTTCATCATCTAATTAGGGATTTGAGTTGTAAATTTGGGGGGAAATGGTAGAAACGTCATAGGCTAAAATTTCTAGTTTTGGAAGGTGATTTGCGGTTGGATTCGAGTAATTCTTGTATGGTTGGACTCGTGAGTCGATGGGTGTTCATATTTTGTGACTTTTGTCGTCTTTCGAGATGTGGGCCAGGGGGCCGGTTTGAGTGTATTTCAGATTTTGGCTTATAGTTTCGTATTTTTCTTGTGGAATTGATTCTTTTAGCCTATATTAATTATATCATACTTCTTGTCGCTAGATTTGGGGAATTTGGATATTGATTCGAGGGGCAAAGGTATTGCAGAGTAGGATTGAGGTAAGTAACAATTTCTATTCTGATCTTGAGGGTATGAAACCCCAAATATTTGGTTTGATGTGACTATTTTGGAGGTGACGCACATGCTAGGTGACGGGCGTTTGGGCGTGCACCGTGGGGGATTGTGATTTGGTCCATCCCGTGAGACTGTAAAGTCGAATAGCCTATTGTTAATTACCTGTTCTCTGTGTTATAGAAATTTGACTGCAAATCATGTTAGAAATCATGCTTAGGCTATGTGATGGTACTGTTGGGACCCGTAGAGGTTGCGTACTTGTGAAGTATTTGCTAATTGCTGTCTTGTACTCAATCATGGTTTTACTTGCATATCATATCTCAGTCTCTTCTTGATTCTTGTTGATACACTATGTTAATTTTGTTTGGGTTGATCTTTATGATTTCTGAGAGCCCGCGATACTAGAGAGGTTGGTGACTGAGTTAGGGCCTGAGTGCCGAGGTATGAGCTATATGTGTATATAGATCGGGTTGCACGCCGCAACGAGCCTTAGGGCTGTATATGTGTGTGTGTGTGTGTGTGTGTGTGTGTGTGTGTGTATATATATATATATATATATATATATATATATATATATATATATATATATATATATATATATATATGGATTGGGTTGCACGCCGCAATGAGCCTTATGGCTATTTATATGGGATCGGGCTGCACGCCGCAGCGATATAGCGCTTGGGCTGAAAGAGCCCCTCCGGAGTCTGCACACCCCTAGTGAGCTCAAATACTTATTGAGTGTGAGTACCGAGGGCTGAGAGCTGAGTGATTGAGCTATTGGGACTAGTTGAGTGTATGTTACCCTGAGAGGCTATACTTGTTTTTCATTTGTTGATGCACTTTGTTGCTATCTGTCATTGTCGTGAAATTTTGGAAAGATTCTATATCCGGATTACCTGCACTGTAACTGTATAAACTGATTTGACTTGAACTGCCGGATTTGAAAGCATGTATATTCTTTGCTGGAATAATTGAAAATGAACTATATTTGTATAGCTCGTCACTACCTTCTCAGTTCCTTATTTATTTCTTTTACTTCCTGAGTTGGTTGTACTCATGCTACACCCTGCAATTTATGTGCACATCCAGGTGTGTTTGATCATGGAGGTCGTTGAGTTCGTGCGCCATCGAGTACCGGAGACTACGAGGTAGTTGCCGGCGTCCGCAGACCTTGTCTCTCCTTCTATGTTTTCTTTCTTTTCTGTATTGATAGTTAGACACGGTTTGTATTAGACTAGATATCAAGATGCTCATGACTCAGTGACATCCCGATGTCGGGCTATTTTTCCACACTTATGCTTTGGATTTTACCCCATTTTTATGAAAGACTCCAGTTATTTTAAATATATTAATTCATTTCTGTTAAATGTTGGAAGAGTTTTGGAGATGTCGAGTTGCCTAGTAACACGATAGGTGCCATCACGACGGGTGAGGTTTTGGGTCGTGACAAGCACAAACTATCATCTCCTGCTGCCCAATTGCTATCTTAAAGTTGTTTACCTAAAGCGTTCTAGTTCAATTCTAAACCGCGACCTATGCGTGCTTTACCCGTCCCATAACTATGGTCCAAGAGGCTTTAGACCTACTACCTTGGTAGTTCTAGACATCATATAGGATGCTCAAAATGATAAAATTAGGCGCACAAGTAAACGCTCAAATAGACCTCCACACATAGGCATAGATGCATGCAAATAGTCATGAACATATGCTATGAAGTGAATAGTTGCAGGTAGGTACATCAGAAATCGGATCAATATTGAATGTCGCAAGACTTATAGGCATGATTTCTATGTGGTTGATTGATTTAAAAGTTGACATAAGATCCTACAAACTACTGATTCTAATAGATGGTTCGTTATAACCCTATATGCATGATATCTAGGTGAATTATGAATAGACTATGGGGTAATTGAAAGTAATAATTATTCATCTTGGAGCCAATAGGACTGATTTCTAAATGAACAGCCAAACCTATAGGCATGATATCTAGACAGTAATATCCATTTATCAAAGTAACTTGTAATGGACATTTGTTTTATTTCATTCCTATAGGCATATTATCTAGGTAGCAGTATGATGAGGACAGCAGTAGCAACAACCTTAATTAAACATATTGAAGTCCTATAGACATGGTTTCTAGATGAACGGATTTGGGCAATGAAGTTGTTTTAAATGCATGTTTGTTTCATTAGTCCTATAGCCATGCTTTCTAGGTGAGCCACATAATTGCGAGAGGTATCAATGTAAACAGTTCTTGATTACTCAAACGAGATCCTATAGAAAATGTTGTCTAACAACACATAGAAATAGAGCATGTTGAGCAATTAGCGAATGAAGCATTTAGATCCTATAGGCATGTTTTCTACCCTTTCATACGAGAATTAAAGTATCCCATCCCCCCACTTAAACTAATTCACCATTATTCGTCACTAAAGATTATTACATGCCCGATAAGAATAATACAAACTCAAATAAATCACCACAGGCCTAGCTAGGACGACTATAGACCCTACATAGATACAAATTAAATCAAGGATTCATCTGGGCTTTCGACCCAACTTGGGGCCTCATGTCGATGAACAAGCCTATACCCAGAGTAGATATAGATATGCTTCAACTCCCAACACCAACTTGTCCAGAAAATAAAGCACAAACTAATGCCTTTCTTACCCACCAAATTAACCATTCAAGTGACAAGCTATATGCGAAGTCAATTACGCACTTAGATCTTAGGGTTGTAGCTAACAGAGAAACAGAACCTTTCCAGGCCAAAGGCACACATGCAAGATTACACACGGTCTCAGTAGGCATAGCATGCACATGATAGATACAAGTTATATTTTCTGGAAAATGGGTAAAGAGATAGCAAGCCAAAGTTAAGCTGAAGTTCTAAGTAAGCATGGTTTAGAATGAATGTAAAGGGGACTTTAGACCTAAGAGTCTTAACAAGGAAATTTAGGTACACAAGTAAAGAGCAGTTATACAGAAATGCCTTAAATATGAGAGCCTAAGGAAGACATGATTACATCTAGCTTGCAACCAAGTAAATAAAAGATAGACTAGTAGACATGGGGAAGCTGATGAGCGCATAACACACACTAAAATATGCTCGCTAGTCGAATATATTATAATGTACTATCGTATCCACATGGATTGGAGTTAAACAGTATTTTCGTAGTTTATAGCTTGATTTCTATTCAAGATGATCAATGGTTGAGAGTTTATATGATTAAAACTAACATTAACTAAGAGTCTAAACTATTGACTAGTGACAATCAATGAAAGTATTAAGCAACGAAAGTTGTCAATTGGGAGAAGATGGGGTTGATAGGATAGGTGCAAGATAAATGTTTAGGATTTAACTCTAGATAATTTAATTCTAATGTTCAAGTGAGTCTCTCGAATTCACTTGGTTATTAGTTCAATTGATTAGTAGAAACCCCTCTCTCGATTAAGTCTCAACCTCACGAGATGAACCAATTTTAAGCACGTGAAGATATGCAAGAATTCATATTGGATTGATCTTTAAGAGAACCTCTCTCGATTATCCTACTAACTAAGTTTAATCAACAATTCAACTAGCCTCTTCCGATTACTAAAAGAAATTAATGACTTCAACCAACAAAGTATAATGCAAAAATATCACAAGTTATGTCTCTCTGGATTACATTAACAAGTGGACATCCAAAACAGTTTCAATATATAAAACTAGAGTTAAGTATCAACAAACAAGTATCAATACACCAAATCCATCAAACATTAAAGAGAACTACTCCATGAATATGGAGTATTTCATCATAACAATGTTTGAGTTAAAGGAAAACATAAAACAATCCAAACCCTTGTCTTGTGTGAGGACTGAATGATGAACTTTGAGCTTTTACTTCTCCACCTTCTCCTTGGCCTCTCCACCTTCTCCTTCGACACAGTGTCATATTAGTTTAAAAGAGTTATAACACAGATGTTCAGAAGTATGAAAACTAACAGGGGACAAACATAATTGCGAGCGACAGAGTTCACAGGAGCTTCAAATGAGCCGCGAGCAATGCTCATACTAGGAAAGACAATAGAGAGGATTCTGGTGGCCTTGGCTTTTAGCCGGCCACAATTAAGAGTTTTAGAAAAGTATAGAATGAGTGAGAGTGAGAGAATAAACATAGTTAGGTCTGTTTAGAAGAATTGTGGAAAGGTTTATATAGTGACATATTAGGACAAACAAACATGGAAAATAATCAAATAAACATAAATAACGAAGGAAAGGATCACATGCAATCGGAAACAGAGCCGGTAAAAGTGATGAAATAAATTTCAAACCCGAGTTGGGTCCAACGGCCATGAATCGGACCAAACATGCAAGAATCATTCATTATAGAGTGTATATAGGAGAAACATCGCCCAAATCTTTAAAAAATCAAAGTCAATCAGGCTTGATTTTGAAAGGTAGTACTTGCCAAAATTGGGGAAGTACTAAGTAACACCATGAATGCGTGAGTAGTAGCGGAATAAGCCAATAAAGTCGTGAAAGAATCCATAGTATAGCAGGATTCATAGAGGATTTGGGGGATAAGGCGGCTAGTGTTTTGTGAATAGAGGAGGAAAATAGAGAGACTTCAAAGGCGGCTGGTTGAGGACAGTGTCTCTAGGGTTTAGTGGGGAGGAATATAAGGTGAGTGGGGGGTTTATTATGGACCGTTGATCATTTGAGATCAACAGCCGAGATTAGGGGGTGCTAGGGTCGGGTATAGCGGGTGGCAGGTGAGTGCGGGTTATTGGGTTGCTTGCTTTTGGACTTTCGATGGGTCAACTAGGGTGGGATTTAGCATTTTGGACCTCTTTTGGTTTGATTTTGGGCTGAATTAAAAATAAAATAAAAATTAACAAAATAAAATATAAAAATGGGTATAAAATAATATAAAATATTGTTTTTGAAATTAATACTTTGAAAATAAATGAATATAATTGTAAAAATATAAAAAGTCAATTTAACCTAAAATTAGCATAATAAAGATAATTATTGAATATATTGGCTGTTATTGCAAATGATATAAAGAATGCAAATAGTATATAAAAAAATCAAAATATTATGAAATATTCATATGGGTACTATTAATAAATTTGAATGATTAAGTCACCCCAAAATATGAGGACAAAATCGGGTATCAACAGTTGCCCCTCTTTACCTGGGAATGATGAAAGAGGGGCAGAATGAGGTGTTTTGAAAATGATGACCCATTTTATCCGAATGAGGTGTTTTGAAAATATAGGGGCAGAACCAAGTTTCTAAGTTGCCTGCATATCCCTGGTGTTACGGGAATCAGGTCGTGTGTAGTTCTAGATCTAACGGTGAACGGAGCCGATGGAGGTATTATAAAAAAGAGTTATATGCTACGAGGAATGATCTTCTCAGGCTAGGATAGTGTCATAAGTAACGTATAATTTCAGGAAGAGTTATGAATGCGATTTTGAACGTTATGGTTGTACAAGATAAATTTTTGAGCGGTTACTGGATAGAAACGATCATTGATGGTTATCAGTTACTTTTGAGGTAATCAAAGGGTGTGAACGTCGTGAACGGAAACTGGCGTGAGAATTGCTCCTGTTTGTAGAACGATTACCTACCAAGTTGTCTACGAAACATAAAACATGATGTGCACGAATATATATATAGTTATTACATAAATTTAAACATGAAGCAAATTCCTTTTGGACCATGAGAGTCTTATTTTGGACGATGATGATGATGTCCTTAGACCATGACGTCCTAGGACATGAAGCATATTATAAGAGATTCGTAGGCCATGAAATGGTGTCCTCGGGACATGAGGATGGTGCCTCTATACTATGATGCCTTTGAATAATGATATGCAATTTTGAAAGATCCTCATGCCATGGCATGATGTCTTCGGGCTATGAGTATGATGCCGTCAGACTATGACGCCTTCGGACAACGTGGCGATGTTTCAGCTTATGAAATGCACGGATGCATTGATATTGATTGCTTGATAGAGGGAACAAGTGGTGTTTAGTTATATGCAAGAATGAGACAAGGCAACTCTTAGCCTTGTATGAGATGAGGGTAGTGCTTAGCCCTATGCAGTGTAATAGAGACAGTGCTTAGTCTCATGTAAAATAATGAGGGCAGTGCTTAGCCCCTATGCAGAGAAAGGAAACGTTTAGCCTAATGCAATAATGGAGGCAGTGCTTAGCCTCATGCAATTTAGTGGAGACAGTGCTTAATCTCATGCAAAGAAAGGCACTGTTTAGCATTATGAAATAATGGAGGTAGTGCTTAGCCTCATGCAATGTAATGGAGACAATGCCTAGTCTCATGCAAAGAAAGGCAACGTTTAGCCTTATACAATAGTGGAGAAAGTGCTTAACCTGATGCAATGTAATGGAGACAGTGTTTAGTCTCATGCAAAGAAAGGCAACATTTAACCTTATGCAATAATGGATGTTGTGCATAGCCTCATGCAATGTAAAGGAGATGTGCTTAGTCTCATGCAAAGAAAGGCAGTGTTTAGCCTTATGCAATAATGGAGGCAATGCTTAGCCTCATGCAAAGTACTGGAAAGAGTGCTTAGTCTGATGCAAAGAAAGGCAGAGTTTAGCATTATGAAATAATGGAAGCAGTATTGGAGACGATGCTTAGTCTCAAGCAAAGAAAGGCAGCGTTTAGCCTACAACAATAATAAGGCAATACTTAGCCTCATGCAATGTAATAGAGACAGTGTTTAGTCTCATGCAAAGAAAGGCAGTGCTTAGCCTTATGCAATAATGGAGGCAGTGCTTAGCCTCATTCAATGTAATGGAGACAGTGCCTAGTCTCATGCAAAGAAAGGCAGCATTTATGTAGCGCCCCGAAAATTTTTGAAATGCTTAAGCGCTATTAAGAATGTTGATGTGTGCTAATTACATTATTATGTGTGCAGACGAGGACTATTAGTATGTTGGATATAATAAAAAGTGTACGAGGTGTATTTGAAGTGATATGGGGTCTAAGGAGAGCTCTTGGGACAAGTCAAGTTAGAAATTACATGATAGACTAAAGTACCAAATGAGTACGCGCAACACCTATCTATATATACATCTTAAGATATATATATATATATATATATATATATATATATATATATATATATATATATATATATATATATATATATAAGGAGTTATGTGGTGGAAAACCTATCAAATTAAAGATCTTTGAGTCTAGTTTCTAACTCTTCAAACCGTTTGTCATTTGGACATTTCTACAAGAAGTTATAATTAAATTACCAAAGGCTGGTAGTGAAGTACTGCCATAGCATCCAGGTCCGCATCCGAGCTTGGAGGAGAAGTGAACTCGGGACGTGACACGACGCATCCGTGTTAGCATCCGAAACTCTGAAATTTGGGCCTATAAGTGCAAAGTCGAGGAGAGAGAGTATTTTGAGCTTTTGGGGTTAGGGTTCTTGAGGTCAAGAGGCGATTTTAAGCTCAAATCAAGTCTAACCAACTAAGGTAAGTTGTTAATGATATTTTGCCTTGATTCTTACACAATATACATGAGTTCTAATATCATTCTTACATCCAAATACTAGATTTCATCCTCAAATCTTATAGAACACAAAAATCGCCAAAGTTGTGATTTTTTAAGATTGATCTAGTAGATGTAATTCCAATGCTTCAAAGTCGTTTATTATGAGTAGTTAGAAGTATTTGAAGCATTTGTTACAAGTTTTAATGGTTGAAAGATTGGATTATAAAACTCTAGTTCATGGCATGAATATTACTTTTGAGAAAATAAGAGAGAAGATGAATAGTAATCTTTGCGATCAAATTGATGAATACACTGAACCTATAGAATTATTTGTTGGAAAAAGTTGGAAGTGATCAACTAAGTAATCACCCGAATTGTATATTTTGCAAGTGTTGGTTAATGAAGACGATGAATAGTAATTTGGCGGTGTTGGAGAACTAATGTAGTATCATTGATGACCGCAAATGAGTATTAATTGATAGGAATGGAGTTGAATATGCTAGTAAGTGAACCTATTCGGCGATTTGAGTTGTTGGAGGCTTGTAGTCAACTTATGAGCCATAAATGAATATTGATCAATATTTTAGATCATATTTTAATGTAATTAGGATATCTAATTGTAGATATCGACTTGTTGATGATGTTTGAGTATTTTAATCAGCATTGGAGTGATGGAAGAGGATTGAAAGCTTGTGAATGTTAATAAAGCGAAAGTGAGGTAAGTTGATTAAAACTTTCTCTTCTTGAGGGATTTCTTTTCTGAAAGCATGTTTCTAGTTAATGCTTAAGTTGCTTGCAAATGTAATTTCGTGCTTATGGGGACAAACAAGTACGGATGTCTCCATGTACTAAAATATTATATTGCATATGTAGTGTCATGATGTCTTATAAACTTTTATTTAAATCTTGTTGGCAAAATGACATTTAAGGTAAATGTTATAAGTTTTTATCAAAACTTACATATTGATAAGAGTATATATATCTGAGTGCTAAAGATAAGTTTTCGTAGAAAGTATTTCTTTTGAAAATTGATAAATAGAATAGCACTTGTGGTATATTTTTAAAGGTTGATGTTAAATTGCTAAATGCTTTAACATGTAAAATGTTGCTTATTTAATTATGGTTCAAATGGTTTAGGTTTTCCTATTAAAGCTATGATTTGACAAAAATTAGATCCTCTGAGGCTAATATTCTATGAATATATATTGTGAGTATCAAATGTTTTGGGAGTTACTTGTGTTCACGGAGATTAGCTTCAGATATATTGTGTTTGTTGTCATGAAACTACATGTGCCAGTGTAGGCGTAGTTGGCCACTTTGTGGTATAGACTACGGCAGAGTTCTCTTCCTCGAGAGAGAACTATTTTGTGCAATTATTAGCATGGCTGAGTCGATTCGTACAGCACTACGATGAGACGACCTAAGCAAGTAGGGTATATGATACTTGCCGCTAGGTACATAACCTAGTTGACCTTCTTGTGTTGGTGATGGTATAGTACTCCCAGTGAAAGGTAAAGATGATTTTTTTATGTTTAGGCCTAAGGAGCCGAAAGTGATTTCAATGACTTAAAGCAAATGGAATGATTTTATATGATTTTACTCAAAATCTTGAATTGATATAAATGTTTTAAAAGTTTATATTGTGGGTTATATATCACTTGTCTTTTATTTAAAATGATACATATCAAATATTAGTGCATTATTTTTATAACGTTTGACCCAAGAACTTAAGTTATAGAGAGTCTATGAAATGTATTTAGTACTGTTGTGGTGTACTCAATCCTTAGGGTCTCCCCTCCAGGGCCCCGCTTACTTTACATGTTTCAGAATGAGGTATGATACGTGGCATGTTTTCAGGACTAGGATGACTCTCTTCCTGAGGTATATGGTGAGGCACCCCTCCTATTTCGTGGTAGCTATCATGTTGTTTTCTTTATTTATGCTAGTCAAGTATTAGCCCAAGTGTTTAATTCTATCCTTTGATATAGAGGCTCCATAGATAGTTGTGAAAAATTGTAGTAATAGGGTTGTACACGATATACATGAAAACATATTTATTTTACTTAGTCTCATTGTTATTATCATGAAAGGCGTCATGTGAGATTTTTAATTGGAAAATATTTTATTATTTAACATTAAAATGTATATGATTTTCAAGGATCTTTCGCAGTTAAGTTGGTTTTCATGCATATGATTTGGGTGCATCACCTAGTTTGGTTCGCTCGAGTAAGGTAGTATGTCGGGTGCCGGTCACGTGATTTTGGGTCGTGATAGTCTAGCCCTATGCAATAATAGAGGCAATTCTCTGCCTCATGCAATATAATGGAGACAGTGCACAGGCTCATGCAAAGAAAGGTTGCATTTAGCCTTATTCAACAATGGAGACAATGCTTAGTGTCATAGGCTCACTTTCTTATGCTCGTCAGCGGCACCGAATTGCCTGTGTGGCGCCTGCAGTTCCCCTCGCTGCAGGCCAGCCTACCTCCTTTCCCAGGTATTCCAAGCACGATCTTGTGCCTATGGTGAAGCCTGCCTAGAAGGCGTGCTCCAATTGTGCCGCACGTAAGATGTCTAAGAACATGGACTCGACATGTTATGGTGCTTCTTGTCTTGGGATCATAATCCATGCGCACCCTGGGGGTTGGCTAAGGACATGTCTTGTCCTTCGCCTAATACTGAGCATCGCTCTCGCGTGCACAACCCAATCCTCAAGCTTGACACTCGCCTCGTGCATAGCTTGTGCCTTGCCCGAGTAAGGCAACCTTAGTCCTTGGCCATTTTCATGTGCGTCTTTCGTGCCATGCCCATACATAGCCCTCGCAATACACTTCCATCCCGTCTAGTGTAGTGTCACCCCACAACTGCATGTTTAGGCCAACAGACCCTTGTTCGCATGGCTAAACCCAAGCCATGCTTATAAGTCAACACATGATGCCCCTAAGATTGGTGCATCAAGTATCCAATCGGCACGGAGGTCATTGTCTAACATTTCGGCAACCCGCGGGGCATAGCCATCCTACATATCAAGCCTACAACGCCCGTTTGGTGCCCAACACTATCCCAAAGGCATCACGCCATCCATAGACTTCCCTAACTTGTATGGATACCTAGGACACTCCTTTGAGTCATCCAAGCAGGCCCTTGAGGTTCCCCCTCAAGGTAGCTCATTTGATATGGCTTGATGGCAGCACGTATGGGGGAGGCAGGTTGAGCTTTCAAAACCTATACCCCCCGGGAAAGGAACGTATGGGGGAGGCAGGTTGAGCTCTCAACGGATCTGCACGAAGTCACAACCCCAAAATGCGGGTTGAGAAATCCTCCCACATTGATTATGTCATCGTCCCCGATGACACATCATGGCCTATGACATCCCGGAGTCTGCCCCTTTAGGTATGTACGTTGCGGCTCCCTTTGTCCTGTGGGTTGGACTTCCTCGAAGTCCTGCTCAAAAGGAGTCGTGCCCCATACACTTCTCCCCCAAGTATCTTCCAAGCATTCCTCTACACTTCACCTCTTTTCGGTGTTCACTTGGAAAGTGCCTCCGCACCTGCACCTTCTGGTGTCTAACTTTGTGATTGACCCACACTAGTCAATCACACCATGACCCTTACGGCCTTCATGACCGTCTGAAGCTCTTCCTTCAATGGTAAGCACTTCATTGTGCTTTCTGGCGCAGCTCCCGTAGTTATATCGCTCCTGTAGCCTTTTTCACGCTCTCTGGCATAGCTCCCGCAGCCTTTCACTCACGTATCTTTTCCTCGCCCATAGTACCTTTGAAGATGTGTTTGCTTCCGGACTCACAACTTCACCCTAATGCCTCTTGCATAGGCGGGATCCTCCCACACTCAATGTGGAGGATACTTCTTAGCGCACACGTCCCACTTGGAATTCGGCCAGCTCTTGGGACGTCTCTTGGTGAGTACTACATTCTCAAAGTCATAGCATCGCCGCATTCACGAACAAAGCTCTTTGTTTTCCAATTGTCACTTCCTCACCAAGTACCCAATGTTCCCGGTAGTACGTCTATACTCGCCCTATAGATAGGTACTCTCTTGGTCCTATTATCACGACTTCCCGGGCCGGTTGTGCCGCGCACTTAGACTCTCAATTGTCCCCGATCATTCGGCGTACCTCTTCTAGAATGACACCTTCTAACTTGGAAATTCGCCAAATTCTGAAGCTTCGCTATTTCCTTCGAATCCGTCCCCTCACCTTTGCAATGCCCTCAGGCAGTCCAAAAGACTATCGCGAAGGAAAGACACTCAACTGATGCATTGCACGCATCCTTGGCAAGATCTCCGCTTCAATCATGCCCAATGTTTATAGTCCACGGCTCCCACTCTTTGCAATATGGTTGCTCGACCTGGCAAATAGGGCCTTTTCTTGACTATCCGACTCATCGACATATCACCAAATTCAATAGAAACCCAGACTTTCGAAAGAAAGTGGAATCACCCATTTCTTTCTTCGACCAGTAGTATCGGGTTCTCGATCTCTGGTGGTATATGAACATCAATCTCTGCTTTGACATCCAAAATTCACTCTCCATCTCCACTCTTTACCTTGACATTGTGCCATGTCATAGTATGGCCTTAATCAGCTCTGATACCACGTGCCACGGGCTCACTTTCTTACGCTCGTCAGTGGCACCAAATTGCCCGTCTGGCGCCTGTAGTTTCCCTTGTTGCAGGCCAGCCTAGCTGCTTTCCCAGGTTTTCCAAGCACGATCCTGTGCCTGTGGTGAAGCCTGCCTAGAAGGTGTGCTCCAATTGTGCCACCCGTAAGATGTCTAGGCTCTTGGTCTTGACATTTCGTGGAGATTCTAGTCTTAGGATCATAATCCATGCGTGCCCCGGGGGTTGGCTAAGGACATGTCTTGTCCTTCGCCTAATACTGAGCATCGCTCTCGCGTGCACAGCCAAATCCTCAAGCTTGACACTCGCCTCGTTCATCCGCACCCAGCCTGTGCCTTGCCCAAGTAAGGCAACCTTTATTCCTTGGCCATTGTCATGTGCGTCTTTTGTGCCATGCCCATACATAGCCTTGGTGACACACTTCTATCCCGTCTAGTGCAGTGTCGCCCCACAACTGCACGTTTAGGCCAACGGACCCTTGCTCGCATGGCTGAACCCAAGCCATGCTTACAAGTCGACACAAGATGCCCCTAAGATAGGTGCATCAAGTATCCAATAGGCATGAAGGTCATTGTCCAACATTTTGGCAGCCTGCGGGGCATAGCCGTCCCACATATCGAGCCTCCAGCTCCCGTTTGGTGCTTAATGCTAGCTCGAAGGCATCGCGCCATCCATAGAGTTCCCAAACTCGTTTGGATACCTAGGACACTCCTTTGAGTCATCATCCAGCTAGGCCCTTGAGGTTCCTCCTCAAGGTCGCTCATTTGATACGGCTTGGTGGCAGCACGTATGGGGGAGGCAGCACCTATACTCCCTTATATATGCTTAAAATTAAAAAGACCAAGTTTTCTGAGTAGACAGGCTACGTCAAAGAATCAAAAGATCCTTTTCTCACCTGATCTGCACGAAGTCACAACCCCGTAATGCGGGTTGTGACATTAGTCTCATGCAAAGAAAAACAACGTTTAGCCTTATACAATAAGGGAGGCAGTGCTTAGGCTCATACAACGTAATTGAAGCAGTGGTAATCTCATTTAAAGAAAGGCATCGTTTAGCCTTATGCAATGATGAGGGTAGTGGTTAGCCCTATGGAAAGAAAAGCGACGATTGAATATGAGGATGCAAAGTGGTTCTTAGCTTGACATGTTTGTGCTTTGTGACTTTTGTCGGTCCGAAGATAGTGGTATTTTTGTATAAATTTGTGCACGTGTTTGTTACATCCATTATTCCTGCATCCAAAGAAAATCATGAGTTTTGGGGAAGGTCATTCGTGCTCTTGATTCCTCATTGTACCGTTACTCCAGTCTTGACGCCTTGTTCGAGTCACCCTAGGTAACATCTTGCTATTACAGAAATGCGATTTTCGAAAATATACATTTGTGGTAAATCATTTGTAAATAATACGATTGATTTAAAAGATAATGCAAAAAAGTAAATAATTTGGCTGAATCATAGGTCGTGACATACTTTGAGACATTGCGACCTTCTTAACCAGGAATTTTTAGCACCCCCCAAAAATTTTGCCCCATTTTAATGGGTTGATGCGATACTGTTCTGGCATTACTTGATGTAATGAGGTGGGCGATAACTCGAAATCTTACCCTGGATTCAGATAGTAGAGGGTGTAATGACCCGACCGGTTATTTTGAGCATTTGCACTTCGCTTGGTAGTTTCAGGGCATGAGTAGATCCGTATGATTTATTATGACTTGTGTGAAGCGTCGGTTTTGGTTTCAGATTATTCGAAATCGATTCGGAAGACTGAATTTCAAGATTTAAGTTTTAAGATGGAAGAGTTGACCAAGTTCGACATTTTAGTATTTTACCTCGTATTTGAATTTTGATGGTTCCATTAGGTCCAGATGGTGATTTTGGACTTTGGCGTATGCCCGGATTTTCATTTGGATATTTCTAGAAGGATTTGGCACCAATTGGCGAAAGTTGAAAATTTGAAGGTTTGGAAAGTTCATAAGTTTGACTGAGAGTTGACTTTGATGATATCACATATAAATTGTTGTTCCATGAATTGGAATAGTTTCGTTATTTCATTTGGGACTTGTGTGCAAATTTTCAGTTCATTACGGATTGATTTGATATGTTTCGGCGCGAGTTTTTGAAGTGGAAAGTTGAAAGTTGATTTCATTCCGGATTGGAATAGTTTGAATTGATGTTCGATTCGTCGTTTTGATGTTGTTATGCATGATTTGAGGTCTCGAATAGGTCTGCGGGACTTGTTGGTATATTTGGATGGGGTCCCAAGTGGCTCGGGTGAGTTACAGATGTTGTTCGGATCATTTTTCCTCTTGTTGCATTGTGGAAGATTTGCTGGTACCGGTATGCGGCATCAACAGAGTCTCGTTCGCGGAAGAGACTTCGCAAATGCGGGTTGTCCATCCCAGAAGCGAGAAGAGGTTGTGTGAGGAAGATCACAGAAGTGGAGAATTTGGCACAGGTGCGGATGTGCTGGTGCGATGAATTATAGCGCAGGGCCGAAGGTTATCGCAGAATCGGAGTATTGCAACCGCAGGTGCGAGGGGTGATGGGCCAAAATATTTTCGCAGAAGCGATGAACTTTGCCGCAGAAGTAGGGGTCGCATATGCGGAATTGCTGGGCAGGAGCTATAAAATTGAGGTTTTTGGTTATTTTATCATATTTTGAGATTTGGGGCTCGGAGTGAAGCGACTTTGAAGGAAAATTTCATCACAAGGTTTGGGGTATGTGTTCTATACTAGATTTTTATTATATTTCATGAATCTATCTTCGTTTTTTGTAATAAGATTATGAATTTTAAAAAGAAAATTGGGGGTATTGTCTAAAGTTTCATAGAGCAAAATTTGGAGGTTTGAACAGCGATTTGGAGTCGGATTTTAGTGAAACTAGTATGGTTGGACTCGTAACTGAATGGCTTGTCAGATTTTACAAGTTTTGTCGGGTCCCAAGGCACGGGCCCGAGTATGACCTTTTGGTCGATTTTGGGCTTTTGATTGAAGATTCGACCTTTATCATTCAGAATTGTTCCTTAGGCATTATTTGATGTTCTTGAGTTGTTTTTTGCTAGTTTCGAGCCGTTAGGAGGTTGGAACGTGGGAGATGGCATTTCGGAAGCATCGCTTGGCTTGCTCGGTATTGGATTTGGCTTGTTTGAGGTAAGTAACATTTTTAAACTTGATGCTGAGGGTATGAAACCCCGAATTACGTGTTATGTGATTAATGTTGAGGTGACCCGCATGCTAGGTGACGGGCGTGTGGGCGTACACCGTATAAATGGTTATTTTGTCTATTTCATTGAACTATGTAGTTATCTTATCTGAATACTTGTATTATACTCTATGTGTTAGAGCACTTGAGCTGTGAGGTATGCTATAAAACATGTTTAGGCTATATATTGGTACTATTTGCATCCAAAGTGGTTGTTCTTTGCTGTTGAGTTATTTGCTTAATTGCAGTTATGTACTCAGTCGCATTCATCATTACATATTATATCTTAGTCTATGCTATTGTATATTTTCACATCTCATATCATTGATTTAGGTTGCTTAGCAGGAATGTTGTGAGCCCGAGAGACTAGAGGGATTGATGACTGAGTGAGGCCGAGGGCCTGTTGTGAGTGATATTTATGGGCTCGAGCTGCACGCCGCAGCAGGCTTTATTGATTCATGCAAGGATTTGGCTTATTATAGCGCTTGTGTTGGATCGGCCCCTCCGAAATCTGCATATCCACAGTGGGCCCAGCTGCTAGTAATTATTTACATTCGGGCTGGATCTGCCATGCTTTATTTGCATTTGGGTTGGATCTGCCCTATATTTATTATGTTTGGGTTGGATCTGCCCTGTACAATACAGAGTGATTGAGTGTGTTGAGTATCGAGTACGGTGAGTGAGAATACGAGACAGAAAGATTGAGTATTCTGAGAGTGTGAGTACATGAGTTCATCACTGAGATGCATTATATTTGACATGCGTACTTGAGATACAACCATAGAGATGTATTTCCTCACGCCACCCAGTTTTTGTGATATTTATGATTTCACCTGCATATTGACATGTAGGCATAGAGATGTACTTTCCTCATGCTATCTGAAAAATGAAATATCTTATTTATTGTTGAAAGGATTTTGGGAAAATCACTGTTTTCAAACTTACTCATATATTTTTTTTGGTGTTTTCGGTGAAAGATTTAGGATTTACTGTCATACTTGAAAAGCATGCCTATTTTCCGTAACAGTGAACGAACTGAGTTATTTCGTGTAACATCTTTATTATATTGTTATGAACTGTTGCTAGTTACTGGAGTTGGACTTTGACACTTGCCACAACTCATCACTAATTTCAACCTAAGATTAGGTTTGTTACTTATTGAGCACATGGGGTCGGTTGTACTCATACTACACTTCTCCCCCTTGCGTGCAGATGTTGGATGTTGATGTTGCTGCGTACGGCAGGAGCTGGATCTTAAAGTGTACATGCATTCTAGTTATGGCTATCACTTGCCCTTGGTAGCATTAGATTTGAATTCTGTTCAGTTACATTTCAAACAGATGACTATTTCAACTCAGTATTGTAAAAACCTAAATCTTAGAAGCTCGTAATTTGTACTACCAGTCCTTGGGGAGTCGTATAAAATTCAGTTATCCTATTTTTGACTCATATCAGTATCCTTATATTGTGTTTTATTGTTAATTGGCTTACCTAGCAGGTTGGGTTAGGTGCCATCACGATGATTTGGATTTTGGGTCGAGACAAGTTGGTATCAGAGTTCTAGGTTCATAGGTTCTACGAGTCATTAACAAGTGTCTAGTAGAGTCTTGTGGATCGGTATGATGACATCCATACCTATCTTAGAGAGGCTATATGGCATTTATGAAAAACTTCCCATATTTCTTTCCGTATCGTGCGACATTGATTAGGCTTGAAGCGTAACTCTTTGAATTCCTTCCACACATTCGTATGCACATGTAAGTACTCGGTATCAGCTGTACATCGACAACTTGTGATTTCATGAATGAGGTGCAAGATGTGATTTCTATGTGCTGATGATGGGCCAGTATGGAGGACTTGAGGACGGGTTTTGATTATAGCTTGAGCATGATTATTTTGGTTATTTTGGACTTATAAGTCCGGTAGTGTCCCTATGAGTGGAATTTATGGCTCGATGAGTGGTTGGATGGCTATATGATGAGTGTGATGTGATGAAGGAATGCGTTCAAATGGTTTGAATGTGATGAGAAGAGGTTGCTTGAGATGTAGAAGGGAGTATTGGGTGCTTGATTTCTTTCTTGATGTGACGTATAGTCTCGAGTTATGATCGTAATGAAGAATTTTTCATGTTGATTAATTGTGGAACGAATTAGAATCTCATGTCTTATTGATGAGTTCAGACTCAGGAAGATTAAGTGATGGAGTAGTAGTTTTGGCTGCTAAATGGTATAAGGCATTTTCCCTTTGAGGCGAAGCAGGTGGGTTATAACCTACACGGTTATCTAGGGATTTGTGATCCTTATGATGTTGTGTGGAGGTTTCCTATTCTACCAGTGGGTTATATTTGTGTGATCTGAGTTTGGATCGATTGTAATAGTTGACCTGACCGTCACGAGGATGAATGTGAGATTTTTGCAGATGATTTGTGGTATGAGATGGTTTGTGTTACATGAGCTTATAAAAGATTGAGTTGAATCTCACGGCGGTATTATGGCAGTAATGGGGTATGGTTATTGTAAGTTATCAGATGTTTTATTCCATGGTTATGAGCCAAGTGGGGGAGTCTATTATCGACGAGTTGATTGCACGGTTACATGTTGTATTGGGTTTGGTTTGAGGTGTACTTATGAATCGGTTATGACTTGCAGAGATTAAGATCAAGGATGACTCGAGTAAAGGAATTTCTAAATACAGGTTATGTTACACTTTATGGGTATATGGAAATCATGGAATGAGTTGAGTTGTTATTCATGATGGATGTAGTGCGCATGGTGTATGAATTTGCTCGGTTGCGTTAAGGCAAGATTACTTCTTTGGGTGTTGCCCTGACAATGGGGCACAAATCGTTTGACCCGTTTGATCGGTGCAATTGAGATTTGAGCAGAGTGGATGAATCTAGAGAAGGTTCTAATGGATTCAAGATTTATCTGTAGCAATTGAAAATTTTGCAGATTGCTCTTTGGCTGGAATCTGAGATTTACATTGGCTGGTATAGAGACTCGCGGTATTTCTATATCATTATAGATTCTACATTTCAGTATCATGAAGGTGAAGGAACCGACTTTAGATTTACAAAAGGTCTTATCAGAATGCGTGTCTCGGTTGTGGTACTTTTGGGGTGATTAAGAGGGAATCAACGGCTTATGGGCTTCAAGGCGTGTGGTTTTATGCCAGGATCTCTTCGGGTGAGTTTGGGTAAGGATCGTGGTGTTATGGTAAGGAGAAGTGTCACCTTGAGGGTAATTCGAAAGGAACTCGGAGAAATAAGACAGCTTGGAGCGCAGGCGCGAAGGTTTTCATAGAAACCGAGTTTTGCTATTGTAGGTGCGAGGGGTGCTGGGCCAAACTATTTTAACAAGAACCAAAGCAATTTACCGTAGAAGCGGGGGTCGCAGATGCGACAGTGTGACCGCGTATGCTGAGTTGCTTGGGAGAAACTATAAAATCTAGGTTTTTGGTTCTTTTATCTTATTTTGAGATTTGGGGCTCGAAGTGAAGCGATTTTGGAGGCAAATTTCATCACAAGGATTGGGGTAAGTGTTCTATACTCGGTTTTGATTAGTTTTCGTGAATCTATCTTCGTTTTTGCAAATTGGATTGTGAATTTTAAAGAGAAAATTGGGGGGGTTTGTCTAATAGTTCATAGAGCGTAACTTGGAGTTTTGAACATCGATTTGGAGTCGAATTTAAGTGAAACTATTATGGTTGGAATCGTAACTGAATAGGTTGTCGGACTTTACAAATTTCTTCGGGTTCCGAGCCACGGGCCCGAGTTTGACTTTTTGGTCGATTTTGGGCTTTTAAATGAAGATTCGACCTTTATCATTTGGAATTGTTCCTTAGGCATTATTTGATGTTCTTGAGTTGTTTTTGTCTAGTTTCAAGCCGTTCGGAGGTCGGTACGTGCGAGATGGCATTTCTGGAGTATCGCTTGGCTTACTCGGTATTGGATTTGGCTTATTCGAAGTACACTTCTAAACATGGTGTTGAGGGTATGAAACCCCAAATTACGTGTTATGTGATTGATGTTTAGGTGACACGCATGTAGGTGACAGGCGTATGGGCATGCACCGTAGAAATGGTGATTTAGTCGATTTCACGGAACTGTCTAGCTGTCATATCTAAATACATGTATTGTACTCTATGTGTTAGAGTACTTGAGCTGTGATTTATGAATGATGTGCAAGATGTGATTTCTATGTGCTGATGATGGGCCAGTATGGAGGACATAAGGACGAGTTTTGACTATAGCTTGAGCACGGGGATTTTGGTTCTGTAAGCACATGCTTCTGGACTTATAAGTCTGGTAGTGTCCCTAAGAGTGGATTTTATGGCTCGATGAGTGGTTGGTATGGCTATATGATGAATATGATGTGATGAAGGAATGTGTTCAAGTGGTTTGAATGTGATGAGAAGAGGTTGCTTGAGATGTAGAAAGGACTATTGGGTGCTTGATTTCGTTCTTGATGTGACATATAGTCTCGAGTTATGATCGTAATGCTGAATATTTCATGTTGATTAATTGTGGAACGAATTAGATTCTCATGTCTTATTGATGAGTTCAGACACAGTAAGATTAAGTGATGGTGTAGTAGGTTTCGCTGCTAAATGGAATAAAGAGATTTCCGTTTGAGGCTAAGCATGTGGGTTATAACCTACGCGGTAATCTAGGGATTTGTGATCCTTATGACGTTATGTGGAGGTTTCTGTCACGACCCAAACCGATGGACCGCGACAGGCACCCGATACCTTACTCAACCGAGTACCAACGTAACGTATCTTCTTATTATATCATCATATACAAGTGACATACGGGCCTAATAGGCCGACATCATCATTTATAAACTCAAAACATAGGCCGACAAGGCCGTACAATCTTTCACGTACACGACATATATCTACAAGCCTCTAAGAGTACATAATTGTCATAAAGGTCGGGACAGAGCCCCGCCATACCAAACTATACACATCTAAATCATACTTACCAAACAAGCAACTCCAGAGCAAATGGAGTGCACCAATATCTTCTGCTGAGCTGATCGCCTACTTGGAGGACTCTCGACCTATCTATCGAGACCTGCGGGCATGAAACGCAGTATCCCATGACAAAAGGGATGTCAGTACAAATAATGTACCGAGTATGTAAGGAATGAAAATCAGTAAATAATAGACATGAGAAAAATATAGAGTAAAAGACTCGACATGTACGTTTGCATAGCTCTGTGAATCATTTCATTTTTATAATGTCATACATATGCGTATAAATGTCATACCATGCATTGGTATATGCGTTTATAACATCATCAAGCCTCTGAGGGCATCCCATCATATCATTTCGGCCACTGTGTGCAAATCATCAACGTATACCAGCTGATCAGGTGGTGGTGCGTATATAACGCCATAACCTTTTCCCTTATCCCATATACATATAATATACGCGTATATAATGCCATCTAGTCATGGGTCAATGTAAATGTATAAATGCATGAAGTGCATAAGAAATACGTTGATAAGATTTTCTCGGAGTGTCATATAAATAATATGCATGTCAGATAAATTTTATCAAATACGTATTTTTCTGAGACCCATGAACAGAAGATATAATAATAATTCACATGGGGAATCAAGAATATAGACACCCCTAATATTTCTATGAATAAAGTCATTTATGGAAATTGTACATTTGCTCGTTTCGTTTGTATCGTATTGATCATGCCAAAAAGAAAGAAGGGATAGCCTTAACATACCTGGAGTAGGGAAAAATCAGTATGATGTTCTTGGAAAAGGTTGCACCGTACACCTTTGGAACCGTAAAATTTTACGTTGCTAATAATTCTAGTTGGATTCCATTTGATTGCAAGAATTCACGTTTTATTTTGTGGGAATTTGCAGAAAATAGGTAAGAAGTCACGTTGCTAACATCTCATCTTTTCTGAGTGAGTTTGCTGAATATTTCTTTGAGCTTAGTAGAGATTTACTAGTGAATTGGAGAGGTTTCATTTTTATAGTTGAGTGTGCCCCACTTAGCAAGACTTGGTCACAAAAATTAATCTAACTTTGCCACCTTGCTTTGTGAATAAGGAGTCATTTTCTTGACTATGTCTTGCTGCTACTTTGGGATTCAAGGCTTATCCAAAAGATTTCAATTAATTATCCCTCTAACTTCTTAATTAACTTGGTAATCTCCCATTAGTTTAATAATTAATCAATTACCCACATAATTAAAAATTATCCTAAATTACGTAAAATATTGCTCATTTTTAGCATACCTTATACACCTCACTATCATGGTCATGCGGTACCTTGTATGGTATTAGTCCATAAATATCGGGTATTTTAGCTCGGGCCATATTTTATCCCAAAATGCCAAACTTCGACGAAACTCCTTTTCTTTGATTTGCTTACCCTCTCACCTTCACAAATTTACTTATCCCTTGTTTGAAATAGCATAATGCTTATAACCTCAAAATAATCTTATTCCCGAGCTTACGTTGATTAACTTACAATAAAACTTCAACGTACGAAAATGCGGGACGTAACATCTCATTTATGATCTTATATCAATTTACTTATGGAATTGTCACGCCCCAAAACCGAGGAATACGACCGGCGCTTAACCGAGTGAACCCGACCGAGCAAGCCTATTAGATTCCTTCTACCTAGACTCATTCATGAATAAAGAGAATATATGTTTTCCTTAATTAAACAATAAAGTGGTTATGTCTGCAATTACCAATTTCTTACCAATAGTTTCATCATTTTTAATGTCTCAAATGGACAAGTAATACAACTACAACATAACATAGTTTGTCTTTCCCCAACACCAATACACAACCCACACTATGTCTACGGAGCCTCTATAGATAAAGATGAGTACAATGAAAATGCCGGCAACAAGGCCCCGGCTATACCTCAAACAGAATACACAAAGTACAAAAGATTCATGACCCCGGGATGAAGTGGGGCTCACCAAGTCAGCTGGGAAGAAGGTGTACTGCTATCACTGATCAATATCTCCTGCTGTGGAACCACCTGCATCCATTTAAAGATGCAGCGCCCCCGGCAAAATGGACGTTAGTACTGTCGAATAGCACTAGTATGTATAACTAAACAGTCTCTCAATAGAATGACAAATAATACAAACAAGATTATCGTAATATCAATGAAAGCCTTAATTGACATCAAACCTTAATTTAGGATCAAGACAGTGTTCAAATTAATTCTCATATCTCACATTGGGATATTTTTAGTATCAATATACCATTGTCCACAATACCATTATTCACAATACCGGTACCGCCATACTCTTAGCACGGAGTCCGATCATGACCCGATCGGCTAGGCCATCTCATTAGAGACATCAACCACAATTTCTCTCAATATCAATACCACCGTCTTTAACACGGAGTCCGATCACGACCCGACCGGCTAGGCCATCTCATTAGGGACATCAACCATAATTACCATTTCAATTACAATTTCCAGCACAATCACCACCATGCGTGCGGCATGGTGTCCGATCACGACCCGATCGGCTAGGCCGTCTTATTTGAGACATCAACCTTTTTATATCAATCATCGCATTTCATAATACTTTCACATCTTTTCATTTCATTAGCACTAGTGGCCATAATTATAAGATCATTTTTGGCACGTTGGCCATATTCAGTATTTCATGTTCACATTATAAATTTCAAATATCATTATCATCATCAACAAAAAATGCAATTCAAATCAAGGTGTGTAATACACATGTGAGCAATTTAGAGTCTAAGGCACATAGAGATATTTCACAAAATTTGGCATAATAGCCTTCATTTGAACTTGACTTAAAGTCGAAATATTATTAATGCGCAGTCCATATTTTAACACATTCTCAATTTGTAACATAACATGAATAAAGCATTTGGGATGCTTGTTGAATATCTTTCAACCCAATCTTACTCGGAACAGCCAGTTTCATAATGAATCACTCGGGACTTGCATAATTTACATGAATATCGGGGTATTCAATTATAAGAGGAGAGTTTAGCCAACATACCTCACTTGAGCTTCCTTACACTCTAAATGTTCTGAAATTCTTAGCAACTTCAATCTATTGTAGAAATATAACAAATTGAATCAAAATTAGGAAGATGATCATGGTTCTAGCTCATTTGAGCATTTTATCAAACACTAGATGTGTATTAAGGTTTGAATATCCTTTTATGGAGGATTCCATCATCCCACAACCCAACCTTTATCATTTTTAGCTCAACAGTCTTTCTACACTCTTTGATAACACATGCATGTAAAATAACCAACCCTCTTGCCCAAAAATTATCTTGCTTATTATCCATTCTACACAAAATTTGAAATTGAGGGTTAGGGTGTAGAATCTAACCTCTAGGATGAAGACCTAGTGAGTTTCCCTTCTCAATCTTCAAAAACTTGGGCAAGAATTGATGAACAATTATTGGAGAACACCTTCTCACTCTAGGGCACCCTCTCTCAGTCTAAAACATCAGATTCTCTCTATAAAATGGACTAAAACGTGTATTTAACGAAGTAGAGTCGAGTTTTGAAAACCCAAAAATGAAGCTCCGGAACAGGTTCTGCAGTCGCATATGCGACCGCATATCAGTCGCATATTGGTGTCCAAAGTTGGCCAAAATTTATCTGTGTATGCGGTCACTATGCGGTCCCCATAACTGTTATGCGATAGCATAATGCACCGCAAAACAGTTATGCGGTCGTATAATCGACCGCATAATTTCCCCGGACTGACCCTTCTCCTGCTCACTTCTGCGGCCATTATGTGGCTCACAAAGTGATTCTGCGGTCTCATAATGGACCGCAGAATTACATTTTTCTGCCAAAAATTTTCCTTTTTTATTCCCGTGCATTGTTCAACCCAAAACGTCCGAGCCGCAGCTCGCAAGCTTGTCGCGAAGAATTTCTATAATCCTCAAACACGTAAGCCTAGTCCAGCACCATAAAATATTATTTTCTTTGCAAATTTTACCGGGATTTACACTTAAGTTCTTCAAAATTTTCCGGGGTTTTACATTCTCCCCTGCTTAGGATTATTCGTACTCGAATGAGGGTAAAAATCTATCATTAGCATCTTATGCAACTCAATTTGTTTCATACCACTTTCGAGCAGCCCCAAATTTGACTAACTTCCAAAATCTCCAAACATTTCGCCAGAGTTTCCCTTGTAACTAAGCCTATCCACCTGTCAGAAAGCCCCAAAAACACATCCTAACAACATATACGTATTCTAACGACGTAACATAATATAAAACAACACCAAACGTGGTCTCATAAGGAATATATATTTCCAGAAAGGAACACCCTTAATGCCAATTGTACAAAAGATACAAAATTCATAGAAAGCAACTCTTAGAACATTTCTCATAGATCACAACTTTATAAATACATGGCTATTCAAACAAATAAGGATACTTTTTCTTTATTTGTTCCTCGGCTTCCGAAGTAGCCTCTTCAACCTGTTGGTTTCGCCACAACACTTTCACGGATGCAATTTCTTTGTTTCTCAACTTTTGGACTTGCCGATCAATAATAGAAACTGGAATCTCTTCATAAGTCAATTCTTCATTTATCTCAATAGTCTCAACCGGAACAATGACTGTCGGGTCTCCAACTACTTACTTTAACATAGATGCATGAAACATTGGGTGTACTAATGACATCTTAGGTGGTAGCTCAAGCTTGTATGCTACCTCACCGATCCTCTGAATGATTTTGTACGGTCCGACATACCTTGGACTCAATTTCCCTTTCTTACCAAATTGCATTACCCCTTTCATGGGGGAAACTTTTAAGAATACCCAATCATCTTCTTTGAACTCCAAATCCCTACGACGAACATCCAAATAGGATTTATGACGACTCTGAGCAGTCTTCAACCGCTCCTTAATGATTTTAACTTTTTCCATAACCTGATGCACGAGGTCTGGCCCAATCAACTCTGCTTCCTCAATGGGAGATCTACATCTCCTACCATATAAAGCCTCGAACAATGCTATTTGAATGCTAGCATGATAGCTATTATTGTATGCAAATTCTATGAGTGGTAAATAATCATCCCAGCTACCTTTGAAGTCCAGAACACAAGCGCGCAACATATCCTCAAGCGTTTGAATAGTCCGCTCTGCCTTCCCGTCAGGTGAAAGGCTCTAAAGGTTGTACTGAGATTCACCTGAGTACCCAAACCTTGCTGAAATTTCGTCCAAAGATTAGCAGTGAATTGTGCTCCCCGATCAGAAATGATGGAATCTAGGGTGCCATGCAACCAGACTATTTCTTTGATATACAACTGAGCATACTGCTCTGCTGTGTTGGTGGAATTAACCGGCAAAAAGTGTGCTGACTTTGTGAGTCAATCCACAATCACCCTAATTGAGTCAAACTTGCGCGGAGTGCGCGGTAATCCTACCACAAAGCCCATATTAATCATTTCCCATTTCCACATTGGAATTTCTATGTTCTGTGCCAACCCACCGGGCCTTTGGTGTTCGGCATTCACTTGCTGACAACTCGGACATCTTGCCACAAAGTCCGCCACATTCCTCTTCATATCATTCCACCAATAGACTTCCTTAAGATCATGATACATTGTCGTAGAACCTGGGTGCACAGAATACCTAGAAGTGTGAGCTTCAGTCAAAATTCTTTCACGGAGACCATCCACATTTGGAACACATAGTCGCCCTTGGTACCTTAGTGTACCATCATCCATGCCAAAAGAAAAAGACATAGTCTTATGTTTATGAATACCATCTTTCAATTGTGCTGACAATGGATTATTGTATTGCTTCTTCTTGACTTCCACAACAAGCGATGATTCAACCCTATTTTGCACAATTACCCTCCTTCACTAGAGTCCGCAAGATGAACTCCTAAACTAGAAAAATTGGCAATCTTTCTTGTTCAATGGCCTTTGGTGTGCCTCCAAGTGTGCTAAGATACCCATAGACTTCCGGGTAAGAGCATCCCCCATAACATTAGCTTTCCCGGATGATATAGAATATTGATATCGTAATCATTACGTAACTCATGACATCTTCTCTACCTTATATTCAATTTCTTCTATTTGCAAATATATTGAAGGCTCTTATGGTCTGTGAATATGCCCACCGGGACCCCATAAAATTAATGACGCTAAACCTTTAATGTATAAATCACAGTCGCAACTCCTAAGTCATGTGTTGGATTGTTTTTCTCATGATTCTTGAGTTGCCTAGAGGTATAAATGATCATCTTGCCATATTTCATCATTAGTGGAACATCTATATCAGATTTCTCTTTCATATATCCTCCTAGAAATTGAGTTCTACAAAAATTTCCTTGATACGGTTACGATCTTATTAGTACTTGCAACATATTTTATTTTTCCAAATTTCTCAACAAAATACATTACTAGGCCAGTTTTCTTATGGGACCATCTGTTTCAAATGAATAACATCTACTAGCTTGCGTGCACACCCTGATAACAACAACCTGCATGGCATTGCCTCTATGTGTGAAGTAACATCGTGCTCAGACCTTTCTTAGCCATCCTCTTTCCTCATTATAAGTCTCATAGGATTTTTAAGAAACCGCTATACTTCCCTGGTGAACATTCTCACGATTCCTCTTTACTGCTAAACACTTTCCAAAACACATATCGATACCCTTCATATATATTTAACCCGAACAGGGCCTTTTCTGAAACTTGAGATCCTGCTAAATACTTCAAAGATGACTTCTTGTTTTCCTTACAAGTGTAGGACTTAGTCCACCTGATTCTATCCTCGATGAGTAACTCACCTTATTCCCCGTATTGTAGTTACTAATAGTGTTTCCTGATATTGCAGCCTAAGAGCTATCATGCTAAACATGTTTGGTTTGTAACAAGTGTTCATCCTCTCTTAATCTGTTTCAAATATTTCCCATTTGGTCTAGACAATATGTTGATACTATTTTTCCTTTGTGACTAGAGCATTCACTCCTATCCCATTTTGCCCTTAATTCATAGTTGACAACCTTATTATGCCACACTTGTTTGCCTCCCATGAACTCGTAGTATCATTGTGTCTGGTTTGTTGAGTTTATCACACCACTACTTCATCACCAGTAGTCTCACTTTCCAATGTAATATGTAGACATGAACTCCCTCTATATCTTTTAGTGTCACTCAAATCAGTTGCATTACGGTTGATCCTTTATATCTTCCATTAAAACTTGTGCTCTAGGCGAGTCCACCATTCTGATATGAACTATTTTGCGATAACCATAACATCTGAATTTATAGATTTTCTTCCAATTCTTTTTGCCTCATTCTCCCTAGTTATTAAATAGCTATGAGCCCTTCCATACGTTACGTGGTCTTTTCCCTTAGTTGGGAATTCATCCTGCTCGCCTCTCGACACTTGTTGGGATATCCGTGGGAAAGTGTACACTTCCTTGCTTGTAAGATTCTTAAGAGACTCTCCATCAAGTACCGATGCACTCTTAGGTTATTATAACATCACATTTATCTTTTCCACTCGTTCTTTCTTTCTCAGAGCCTTAGAGGTTTAGCTAAATCGCAATTTCGTGATTAACTCATTCGAAAAACTCGCAACCTTTCACCTTTGACCTATATTACTTCCTTGGGTTCCATTGTTCCTGACCCCCTAACAAGTATAAAAATCTCTTTGTAAACATACTCTTAGTTTCTAGGATCGTTGACCCTATCATTCACATTGCCATGTATGAGGAATTTACCTTCCTTAACCTTTCACATTTTTGGGGTACTAGTGGTCTATCATTAGCATATCCTTTCAGAAAATCATGCTACCCGTTATCTCTTTTCTAGACTACACCTGTCTTCAACAAAATATTCAAACATCATAGCTACATGGTCTTACTCTTGTTTCATTGTTTTTAAGTGGCCTCTCAATGACCCTTCGTCCCCCACTCGGGGTGAATGATTCACATTTTGACACAAGTCTTGAATTTAGCAACTTCAGGGACATATGTCTCATGTCTCTATCCCTCTTATATATGTTTGACTATTAGGGAGATTTAAGTCGCCATGGTATTAGCCTCATACATTCTCTACTCTTATTCAGCCACATAGGCTCGGAATCCAACTCCCACATGTCAATATCCTTTTTGGAGTGTAACACCACTTCGCACATTCCTAGTATTCTTATAACGCTCATAGTGCTAGGGTCTTCTCATTGTGGGTTCAATGAACTCTCCTTTCACAACTTCTTGTCTCCCATGAGAGACCTACACATTTATCATTACCCTCCAGGCCATGCCTTCCATATATCACATGCCTATGTAACATGTTTACATCTTAGAATCATATACATGGTTCCCACATTAGTTAAGCTTATGTCTTATTTATCACGTCAGTGCCTCTTTCGGGGTGGGTAATCACTTCTAGCATTCTTCTCATATAAAGTATGCTCATGGTACGATATACTTGTCTCATATGTCATACTATTCATTCAACATGATACATGTGCCATCTGTTTAATATTCAAGCCTTTACCCTTTTATCATGTCACATGACAACATCACTTGGAATAAACCAAAAGAGCATTTAAACTTACCTTGAACCTCAACGCACGAGTTGGAGGAAGAACAGTTTCACAACTAGTTTCATTGCACGATTCAGAATATCAAAGAAGGGTATTATTCCTAAAGTATGGTAAAGCGACAAGGTTTTAGGAAGACAGGAGTAAGTATAAGAAAGGGTGAGTGAGAAGGTGACGAGAATGAATAAGTCTTCAAGATTAAGCCCAGGTGTCACGCCCCAAAACTGAGGAACGTGACCGGTGCTCAACCGAGTGAACCCGACCGAGCAAGCCTATTAGATTCCTTCTACCCAAACTCATTCATGAATAAAGAAAATATATGTTTTCCTTAATTAAACAATAAAGTGGTCATGTTTGCAATTACCAATTTCTTACCAATAGTTTCATCATTTTTAATGTCTCAAATGGACAAGTAATACAACTACAACATAACATAGTTTGTCTTTCCCCAACACCAATACACAACCCACACTATGTCTACAGAGCCTCTATAGATAAAGATGAGTACAATGATAATCTCGACAACAAGGCCCTGGCTATACCTCAAACAGAATACACAAAGAACAAAAGATACATGAACCCGGGATGAAGTGGGGCTCACCAAGTCAGCTGGATAGTAGGTGTACTGCTATCACTGATCAATGTCTCCTGCTGTGGAACCACCTGCATCCATTTAAAGATGCAGTGCCCCCGGCAAAAGAGACGTTAGTACAGTCGAATATCACTAGTATGTATAAATAAATAGTCTCTCAATGGAATGACAAATAATACCAACAAGATTATCATAATATCATTGAAAGCCTTAATTGACATCAAACCTCAATTTAGGATCAAGACAGTGTTCAAATTAATTCTCATATCTCACATTGGGATATTTTTAGTATCAATATACCATTGTCCACAATACCATTGTCCACAATACCGGTACCACCGTACTCTTAACACGGAGTCCGATCACGACCCGATCGGCTAGGCCATATCATTAGAGACATCAACCACAATTACAATTTCAGTTACAATTTCCAGCACATTCACCACTATGTGTGCGGCATGATGTCCGATCACGACCCGATCGGCTAGGCCGTCTTATTTGAGACATCAACCTTTTTATATAAATCATCGCATTTCATAATACTTTCACATCTATTCATTTCATTGGAACTAGTGGCCATAATTATAAGATCATTCTTGGCACGTTGGCCATATTCAGTATTTCATGCTCACATTATCAATTTCAAATATCATTATCATCATCAACAACAAATGCAATTCAAATCAAGGTGTGTAATACATATGTGAGCAATTTAGAGTCTAAGTCACATAGAGATATTTAACAAAATTTGGCATAACAGCCTTCATTTGAACTTGACTTAAAGTCGAAACAGTATTAATGTGCAGCCCATATTTTAACACATCCTCAATTGGTAACATAACATGAATAAAGCATTTGGGATGCTTGTTGAATATCTTTCAACCCAATCTTACTCGGAACAACCAGTTTCATAATGAATCACTCGGGACTTGCATAATTTACATGAATATCGTGGGATTCAATTCTAAGAGGAGAGTTTAGCAAACATACCTCACTTGAGCTTCCTTACACTCTAAATGTTTCGAAATTCATAGCAACTTCAATCTATTGTAGAAATATAACAAATTGAATCAAAATAAGGAAGATGATCATGGTTCTAGCTCATTTGATCATTTTATCAAACACTAGATGTGCGTTAAGGTTTCAATATCCTTTTATGGAGAATTCCATCATCCCATCCCCCAACCTTTACCATTTTTAGCTCAACAATTTTTCTACACCCTTTGATAACACATGCATGTAAAATAACCAACCCTCTTGCCCAGAAATTATCTTGCTTATTATCCATTTCTACACAAAATTCGAAATTGAGGGTTAGGGTGTAGAATCTTACCTCTAGGGTGAAGACCTAGTGAGTTTCCCTTCTCAATCTTCCAAAACTTGGGCAAGAATTGAAGAACAATTATTGGAGAACACCTTCTCACTCTAGGGCACGCTCTCTCACTCTAAAATGTCAGATTCTCTCTAAAAAATGGTCCAAAATGTGTATTTAACGAAGTAGGGTCGGGTTTTAAAAGTCTAAAAATGAAGCTCCGGAACAGGTTCTGCGGTCGCATATGCGACCTTATAATGGTTATACGGATCGCATATCGCTTGCATATTGGTGTCCAAAGTTGGCCAAAATCTGTCTGTGTATGCGGTTACTATGCGGTCCGCTTAACAGTTATGCGATCGCATAATGCACCACAAAACAGTTATGCAGTTGTATAATCGACCGCATAATTTCCCCGGACTGGCCTTTCCCCTGCTCACTTCTGCGGCCATTATGCGGCTCGCAGAGTGATTCTCCGGTCGCATAATGGACCGCAGAATTACATTTTTCTGCCAAAAATTTTCCTTTTTCATTCCCGTGCATTGTTCAACCCAAAAAATCCGAGCCGCGGCAAGCTTGCGAGTCCCGCACCATAAAATATTATTTTCTTTGCAAATTTTACCGGGCTTTACACTTAAGTTCTTCAAAATTTTCCGGGGTGTTACAGGAATACTTTCATGTACGAAAATATGGGGTGTAACATCATTCCCCCCTTTGGAACATTCATCCTCGAATGTTGACTGATGCACTTATCATTCTCATAACCCATAGCTCTTGCGAATACTTTAATACTCTTCTTGCCATTTAGGCAACTGTTCTTTGAATAAATCCAAAGGCCAGGGCATTCCCCCTTTAGGCCTCTTTCTCACACCACGGTCTGTAGTCGGAATTCTTCCAATCTCGCAACTCTTGCTACCTTATGTCATGCAGCTTGTACGTCATTTTCCTTGTATGTGCGCCTATGTGACTCTTCTCTCCTTTTTCCTCTAATTTTTAGCAAATCTCTAGGCCTCACTTTTTATGCATATACAAAGCTTGATAAGATGTCTCTCTGGCATCTATAGGTATACTGAAGTTCTTTGCACGATACTTTGTTGAACTTACGAATATTGCTATATCTTATTTCATAGACCCGGATATCCATTCGTATGACTTTACTGCATCTAGGTAGGTCATACTATACCATAACTCTTACTTTGATTTATTGTTACTGAGGTCTACTATCAAACTCCAGGTTACTTTCGTTGCTTATCCCATATGTATAAATTTAAGTCCTTTAATGCTTCCTCATTACTGTTTGTCTTAAGAATGACGGCCTAATCTCATCTCATATTTTGTGACTTTTGTCCATCCATTGTTGATTCACCTCAATATTGATCTACAATATACCACTGATGACTTGAAACTTCTTACGTAATACCTTGCCACTGGGGCTTACGTTGCATCGAGGAATATTTGAAGTGATTTTCCTGATCCACTTAGCTGCGATACTATACTTCAATAACCGTATTTTGTAGCATCCCAATGTGATTCACCTACTTGGGTATTTTAATCCAGTGCAATTCATGAAATCCTCTTCAAATCATTACTCAATCGAGGGCCCAAACGTCATCCTTTATCTATCACAATCACACCCTCATTCTACTACTAGGGCAGCATTCCATCTCTTCCAAATACTATTACTCTTAGAGTCCTTTGAGTTCATTCAGGATTATACTGAGCTTTCTATAACTTAGAGAGACCATTAGCTCTCTTGTTTTCATGGGCTTAATCCCGAGAACTTATCCATTATCGTCACCTTCTCACTCATCTTTTCTTACCCTTACTCCTATCTTCCTAAAACCTTGTCGCTCCACCATACTTTAGCTTGCGACCTACATATCTATTTATATTATTCGCAACCTTTCTTCAACTTGCTTGCATCATAGATTTCCTTATGTCATCCTGGAATATCAAGTAAGACATCACATCATCTCTAACTCTTCTTTACTCTCTTAATTATGCTTCTCGATATCTAGAAACCATAGTCTTGAAGATATGCCACTGACAACGCCACTATCATTCCTGGATACTGAATCCAGAGCTTCTATCCTTCTATATGATGTATAGATTATTCATAACCTTCTGTACCTGAGTATCCCGTACGTTGTTCACATTTACCTTAAAATCTCGCATCATATCTTCTATCACTTTCGTGACCTCCCTTCCATATAGGTATAATTCATATCCACAACTTGAAGCTCTTATTATAACACTTGCACCTTTGGTGCATACACAATCCGATGGGAGCTTCATACTGACTTCTTATGAGGCTGGTACTCTTCTAACTGGCTTTATCGTAGAGCCGTTATAGAATATGGCTACTGCATTATCTCTCTTGTACCTCTGATATTTAAGAGTGATACTGCAATGTTCTCAATCACGAGGTCTATAATTTTTTGGGTCCAATAATCAGACTCCTGATTTACTTGGTTGATGTAACTCTTTAGTTTCCTCTTCCTTCTGATCAACATTTATGTAGTCTTAAGCTATCTTCCGATTTACTGCTCCTGGTATTAGTTATTACTTTAGCCTATCATGGACGCTATGGAATATCCACGATACTATCTCCCAACAATTCAATCCTTTGTCTATGACCTGGGCTCAATTCTTTCTTTTAACTTATATCGGAATCTTCTACGGCTATATGATTGTCAACATATATGCTGCATGGATAATACTCCAAACTCTTAAGTGTGTTCATAACGTAACTAACTCTAACTTCTTATCTTATTTGAGTTGACCAGTGAGTTCCACATAATATGCAACAAAAGTAAAGAGGGATAATTCTATTCTATTCACGAATAGAACTCTCAACTTCTTTATGAGATAATTAATCCTTCTTCAAACCATCACTTGGAGAAATAAGGTTTCTTAGCAGTTACTGCGACCATCATTCTGCAAACGTTTTTCTTCACCCTTATCCATATCCATGAGACATTCCAACAATTGTTTTTAGCCGCCATTCAATACTTATCCAATATATCCCCAATTAATTAGGTAATATCCCATTACCCAATAAATAACCAATTACCCACAAAATTAAGAATTATATCAATTTACTTAAAATACTACTCACTTTTAACATACCTTATATACCTTACTATTATGGCCATGTGGTACCTTATATGGTACTAGAACATAAATACCGAGTATTTTAGCTCAGGCCGAATTTTATCTTAAAATGTCAAACTTGACGAAACTCATTTTCTTCCACTCGATCACCCTTTCACCTTCACGGATTTACTTATCACTGGTTAGAAGTAGCATAATACTTATAATCCCAAAATAATCTCACGACCCAAACTGAAGGGCCGCGACAGGCACCAGGTACCTTACTCAACCGAGTACCAACGTAACGTATCTTTCTTATTACATCATCATATACACATGATATATGGCCTAATAGGCCAATATCATCATTTATAAACTCAAAACATAGGCCGACAAGGCCGTACAATCTTTCACGTACACGACATATGTTTACAAGGCTTTAAGAGTACATAATTGTCATAAAGGTCGGGATAGAGCCCCACCAAACCAAACCATACATATCTAAATCTTATTGACCATACCAAACCATACAGATCTAAATCATACTGACCAAACAAGCAACTCCGGAGCAAATGGAGTGCACCAATATCTTCTGCTGAGCTGATCGCCTACTTGAAGGACTCTCGATCTATCTATCGAGACTTGCGGGCATAAAACGCAGCGTCCCCAGGCAAAAGGGATGTCATTACAAATAATGTACCGAGTATGTAAGAAATGAAAATCAGTAAATAATAGACATGAGAGAAACATGGAGTAAAAGACTCGATATGTATGTGTGCATAGCTCTGTGAGTCATTTCATTTTTATAATGTCATGCATATACGTATAAATATCATAACATGCATAGGTATATGCATTCATAGCATCATCAAGCCTCTGAGGGCATCCCATCATATCATTTTAGCCATTGTGGGCAAATCATCAACGTATACCAGTTGATCAGGTGGTGGTGCGTATATAACGCCGTAACCTTTTTCCATATCCTATATACATATATACGCGTATATAACGCCATCTGGTACTGGGTCAATGTATATATATAAATGCATAAGAAATACATTAATAATGTTTTCTGGGAATGTCATAAAAATAATATGCCTTAATAAATACGTTAATAAAATTTTCTCAGAATGTCATGAAAATAATATGCCTGTCGGATAAATTTTATCAAATACGTATTTTTCTGAGACCCATAAACAGAAGATATAATAATAATTCACATGGGGAATCAAGAATATAGACACCCCTAATATTTCTATGAATAGAGACATTTATAAAAATTGTGCATTTGCTCGTTTCGTATAGATCATGCCAAAAGTAAAGAAGGGATAGCCTTAACATACTTGAGCCGGTTCTCTGGACAATCCTTCTAACATACGACAATTGCGACAAAAACTCGTTACGGCAAGATCGGAGTAGGGAAAAATTCGTATAATATACCTGAGAAAAATTGTACCGGGCTTTCTTTGAACTAGCCTTTCACGTTGGATCTTGTAAAATTTCAGAGAGAATTCACGTTGGATTATTGTCATCTTCTCTGTGAATGGTATAGGAATGTTATCTTAACTTTGAAAAGTCCTATACTTTTCCAATAAAGAGGCCAAGAAATCTTTACTTGTAAATGGGTTGTCACTTTGTCTAGTGACTCATTTGTATAATTTGCCACATAATATAATGACTTAAAGAGTCATTCTTGGGGTTTAAGGGGTGCTGCCACGTGAGTGCCCCTTACTTATCCAATTATCCACCCCTTTTTCTTAATCAATCCATTAATTCCCTCACTAGTCCAATAATTAACCAATTACCCACATAATTAATAATTATCTCAAATTACCTAATATACTACTCCTTTTTAATACACATTATACATCAGACTATCATGACCATATGGTACCTTGTATGGCACTAATCCATAAATACCGGGTATTATAGCTCAGACCGTATTTTATTTCAAATTGTCAAACTTTGAGGAATTTTATTTTCTTCGATTTGCTTACCCTCTCTCCTTCATGAATATTCTCATCACTTGTTTGGAATAGCATAATACTTATAATACCAAAATAATTTCGTTCCCGAGCTTACGTCGATTAACTTACGACAAAATATTAGCGTACAAAAAAAATACGGGATGTAACATCTCATTTCCGAGCTCTCATCAATTTATTTATGGCATACTTTCATATACAAAAATGTGGGGGTGTAACATCATTTCCCCCCTTTGGAACATTCGTTCTCGAATGTTGACTGGTACACTGATCCTTTTCATAGCCTATGTCTTCCGAATACTTTATTACTCTCCTTACCATATAGGCAACTGTTCTATGAATAAATCCAAAGGCCAGGGCATCCCCTCCCTTTAGGCCTCTTTCTCACACCACGACTTGTGGTCGGAATCCTTCCAATCTCGTAACTGTTGCTATATCTTGTTTCATCACCCCAGTTATCCATCCGTGTGACTTTACTGCATCTAGGTAGGTCATAATATACCATAACACTTACTTCGATTTATCGTAACTGAGGCTTGCTACCAAACTCCAGGTTATTCTCGTTGCTTATCCCATATGTATAAATCTAAGTCCTTTAATGCTTCCTCATTACTGTTCATCTTAAGAACAACGGTATAATCTCATCTCGTACTTTGTGACTTTTGTCCATCCATTGTTGATTCACCTCAATATGGATCTACAATATACCACTGATAACTTGAAACTTCTCACGTAAAACCTTGCCACTAGGGCTTATGTTGCATCAAGGAATATTTGAAGTGATTTCTGTAATCGTATTTCATAGTATCTCGATGTGATTCGCCTTATGGCAGTATTCTAATCTCGTGCCGTTCGCGAAATCTTTTCTCCTTCTCCCTTTTATTTTTCTTTCTTCAAATCATTATTCAGTCGAAGGCCCAACCGTTATCTTTTATCTGTCACAATTACACATTCATTTCACTACCAGGGCAGCATTCTATCTCTTCTAAATGCTACTAGTCTTAGACTCCTTTGAGTTCATTCAGGCTATACTGAGCCTTTTATAACTTAGAGAACCCATCGTCTCTCATGTTTTCATGGGCTTAATCCCAAGAACTGACCCATTCTCGTCACTTTCTTACTCGCCCTTTCTCATCCTTACTCCTGTCATAAAACCTTGTCGCTTTACTATACTTTAGCTTGCAACCTCTACGTATCTATTTATACTATTCACAACCTTCCTTCAACTTGCTTGCACCATTGATTCCCTTATGTTATTCTGGAACATTAAGCGAGACATCACATCGTGTCTAACTCTTCTTTACTCTCTTGATCAGATCTCTCGGTACTTAGAAACCATAGGCTGGAAGGTACGCCACTGACGACACTGCTATCGTTCTTAAATATTGAATCCTAGTGCTTCTAGCCTTCTATCCAAAGCATGGACTATTCACGATCTTCTGCCTTTAAGTATCTTGTACGTTGTTCACCTTTACCTTACTTACCTTAAAATCTCGCATCGTATCTTCTATCTCTTTCATAACCTCCCTTACACATAGGTATAATTCACGTCCATAACTTGAAGTTCAATTATAATACTTGCACCTCTGTGCATACACAATCCGGTGGGAGTTTCGTACTGACTTCTTATGAGGCTGGTACTTTTCTAACCGGCTTTATCGTACGGTCGTTATAGAATATGGTTATTGTACTATCCCTATGGTACCTCTGATATTAAGAGTGATCCTGTAATGTTCTCACTCAGGATTTCTATAATTTTCTGGGTCCAAAATCAGATTCTTGATTTACTTCGTTGATATAACTCTTTAATTTCCTCCTCCTTTTGATCAGTATTTATGTAGGCTTAAGTTATCTCTTGATCTGCGGCTCATGGTATTAGTTATTACATTTAGCCTTTCATGGGCACTGAGGAATGTCCATGATACAATCCTTTAATAATGCAATCTTTCATCTATGACCTGGGCACAATTCTTTCTTTTAACTTCTACCGAAATCTTCTACGGCTGTATATGCTGCATATATAAAACTTCCAAACTCTTAAGTGCGTTCATAAGGTAACTAACTCTGGATCATGAATCTAATAATTCTTTTTGTTCCATCTCAGTTTTCTTCAAACGTTAGCAATTACTTTTCCTGGTCTTTCTGCCCCCTTTTTGCGTGCATACTTAGCTTATCTTCGTGCCCATGCATATTGGAATTCCATACAACTCATATGATCTTGAATATCACTTCTCATTTTACTTCCCGTTCCTTAGCCACAGTAGGTGCTATTTTTTTATGGGGTGCATACAATGTTGTTGTGAGACTGTTGTTATAAGACCATTTCCTCCTTAGGTCACCCAGCTTAGGTTAAAGCTTCCGTCCTTACTTTCTCAGCCAGTCTTTCATTGTAGTATTTAGGGAGGATTCTCTGACTATTGTAAAGCTGCGAGCTAATTACACCGAATACTTAATGTCCTTTCTCTCCTATAATTATCCGTAGTTTACACTCGTGTGCTTGTAGGGTTGCTTTTGAACTTAAATTTTGACTATTTCCAGTGGCATCCTCTTTTATTTCTGTAACACTTATACGTCACCTTTAACTACCACAACTTCTATCTGAATATTTCTCAAGGGTTCCGAGGTCATATCTGCGAGACTGAATTCCCCATATTGGGTTTTACAATGTTTATCTTGCACGGTCAGCTACCTCTTTTGTAAGCCCCTGTTTAGCCATAACTAGGCTCTTCCTGAATTAACTACTAACTACTCGTTGGCCCCTTCTTATATAAATATTCCGCGTAATCTTTCTTGGGTAATTTCCTTTATCATAACTTACGTCTCGTACGTGTTCCTTATTTATCAATAACATCTCAGGTAGGAACCCTTACTTCCTCTCCTTGACGTCGTGCTTGCATTATATTCTGGAATCGTAGCACATCTGTAGGATTTGAATACGTGCAATCTCATCCCCTTTTCATTTTTGTCGCACTCTTCCTTTACCATTCCATAGTTACTAGAATTACTTAATTTCGACTTAATGCCACGTAACTCCATATTCCCCTCTTTAGGGGAAAACTAAGTGCTGAAGCCACGAGGATCTACCTATAGATGTTTTACCTCTTCATCTTTGGCGTCGTTTCACAACATCAATGACCCTTACTTGCCTTGCGGCAATCCTTCTGTACCCAGGATAACAAATTCCCTTAGTCGCAATGGTGACACTTAGTGCAACTGGCACATATAATCCCTTAAGCTTAACTTTGCTCATATTGCTTGCTTTAGGAAAGCGTCTTCCTAAATGACCATTTTCTGAATTTCTCATGAATCGTCTTCTGTTGTCCATTCTATTATCACCGGAACGCACATATGAAATTCTCGTGATGCTGACTATTATCAATTCACTCAGTCCCTAATTCATGTTTAATTTATGTTGTTCACCAGCCCATACTGATTTCTATTATTCTGGGGTCTAACTTTTCCTTCCAGTAGTTGCTTTGGAGTCACGAACTTATTTTTCGAAGTGAGGATATGACTTTATGGCCTATACTCTTTTGTTGCCTCAAGGCCAGTCACCTCTCGTATTTTTCTTCCCCTGACTATTGACTCTATAATAGTGCAATATTTGTTTTGATCTACTATTGTCATCCATGTTAACATCTTACTCATAATGCTTCATTAACTCTCTTCTTATTTCCCTGCTAACATCTCTATCCATCACCTTATTCTGAAAACATCAACAAGACATTCTCTTGCTTTTAGCTCCCCTTACTCCATCTATTGGCTCTTCGGGTGGCCTAATATTCTTTCTCTACTGGGGACGGGAGCTATACTAAGATAATATTTATCCTTTCCAGGCTTCCAGTGCTTATCTTTGTAGTACTCATATGTAGCTGTAATATTTTAGGGTGCATCATTGAGGTGTCTCACAAGGAGATCCATTACCACGTTTGCACTATCCTTCGGAAATGTCAACCAACTCAAATATTCCATCCACCCTTTTTGGGTCACTCTAACCCCAGCCGGACCTTGATATCCGTATTTCTCTTATACTACTTCTGTTAGCTTCCATATGGAATAAATGAGATGGGTGTGGCCAGTTGTACATACCTCTGCTACCATTGAAGGTAACTCAAAATGCTTATGTCTCCCGTCATCAATGGTAAATAATGATAGTCTTCATTAACTGGGCGCTTCGTAACTGGGCGCTTCGTACCCTTCTTCACCTTGCTTCATTTACTTGTTGAGACTTGTACTATCTTTTGAATTCTCATTGTCTTTCATCCTAGGGGTGGACAGATATCCTTGCCTTAAGGCTCCTTATCAAGAGGCTTACACATTTTAGTACACACATGATCTACTGAAGACCTTACATTTTCTCATCGTAAGCATTATGAAAAATCGAGTTCATCTGACTCAACTCTTCCATATCCGTATTCAATCTCATACCAACTGGAGGTATCGTCATATTACGGATAAAATAGAAGCTAGGAGTTTGAATTCTTATAAATGAGCTCTACCACAGGATATGGAGTAAGAAGAAAGAGAGACAGTCCTAAATGCCCTGTAGCCTCCTGCTTATAAGTGCGGTGCACGACACACCCATAAATAAGACTCTACTAGACACCGCTTGTAGACTCCCGAGGACAAAACTGCTCTGATACCACTTTTGTCATGACCCAAACCGATAGGCCACGATGGGCACCCGGTACCTTACTCAACCGAGTGCCATCGTAACGTATATTCCTTATTACTATCATCTTATACACGTGACATACAGGCCTAATAGGCCAACATCATCATTTATAAATTCAAAACATAGGCCGACAAGGCCGTAAAATCTTTCACGTACACGACATATATCTACAAGCCTCTAAGAATTCATAATTGTCATACAGGTGGGGACAGAGCCCCGCCATACCAAACCATACCATCTAAATCATACTGACCAAACAAGCAACTCCGGAGCAAATAGAGTGCACTAATATCTTCTGCTGAGCTGATCGCCTACTTGGAGGACTCTCGACCTGTCTATCGAGACCTGCGGGTATGAAACGTAGAGTCCCCAGGCAAAAGGGATGTCAGTACAAATAATGTACCGAGTATGTAAGGAATGAAAATCAGTAAATAATAGACATGAGAGAAACATGGAGTAAAAGACTCAACATGTACGTGTGCATAGCTCTGTGAGTCATTTTATTTTTATAATGTCATGCATATGCGTATAAATATCATAATGCATATGTATTTACGTATATAACATCATAAAGCCTCTGAGGGCATCCCATCATATCATTTCAGCCACTGTGGGCAAATCATCAGCGTATACCAGCTGATCAGGTGGTGGTGCATATATAACGCCATAACCTTTTCACATATCCCATATACATATATATACATATATACGCGTATATAACGCCATCTGGTCATGGGTCAATGTATATGTATAAATGCATGAAATGCATAAGAAATTCATTAATAAATTTTTCTCGGAATATCGTAAAAATAATATGCCTTAAGAAATACGTTATTAAGATTTTCTCGGAATGCCATGAAAAGAATATGCATGTCAGATAAATTTTATCAAATACTTATTTTTCCGAGACCCATGAACAGAAGATATAATAATAATTCACATGGGAATCAAGAATATAGACACCCCTAATATTTGTATGAATAAAGTCATTTACGAAATTGTTCATTTGCTCGTTTCGTATAGATCATGCCAAAAGAAAAGAAAGGATAGCCTTAACATACCTGAGCCAGTTCTCTGGACAATCCTTCTAACATACGGCAATAGCTACAAAACTCGTGACGGGAAGATCGGAGTAGGAAAAAATTCGTATAATATTCTTGAGAAATATTGTACCGGGCTTTCTTTGAACTAGCCTTTCACGTTGGATCTTGTAAACTTTCAGAGAGAATTCACGTTGGATTATTGTCATCTTCTCTGTTGATGGTATAGGAATGTTATCTTAACTTTGAAAAGTCCTATACTTTTCCAATAAAGAGGCCAAAAAATCTTTACGAGTAAATGGGTTGTCACAACGACAATATTTTCTTGGCTCATTTGGCTATTCACAAGATTCTTTATTCCTGGAACGATGGCCGTATTTCATATTCCACACTTTCACCCCTTTCAATTTCAAAGATCACCATCAAATATCAACATATAGAAAATTTCGGAATCATATACTTCAAATCCATTTGAAATGGGAAATTCAAATACAAATGGTTTCTTCCAAAAGAATGAGGCATGCCAACCAATAATAGAAACACACATGAAAAACCATAAACAATCAATACACAGTTTACTCTTGCAATACTCTTCCCCATAAATGACAATGTACAATTTCAACACATGAGTATATAGAACTCGAATCACACTGGATATATTTATAAAGCAAAGCATTAGTTAAAGCAGCCACTAATGGGCATCAATTGAGTACAAAAGCTCTTAGGCAAATTCTATTTTCCAAATCACTTTTAATACAGTTGAGTGGAGGCTTATTTCATATTCTTTATCGCATTCTCTCAAATCATTTGCACTACTAGGCACAGTCATAACTTAAATTCATGGCACGTTGGCCACACTCTATATCCCCAATTCAATTATTTCGTTTCCGACCACCTTTATAGGTTATTAATAGTAAAGCATTTCCAATCAAGTCTTTTAGGTATACATATGAGCAATTAAGTGTCTTAAGAATATTGAGATTTCCTCACACTATTTGGTATACTAGCTTTCATTTAAAATATGATTCAAAGCCACAACATTTTAATACACAACCCATACTTTGAAACTCACGGGAATATTATGGAACTCGATTCTAAGAGAGAAAGTTTAGCCAACATACCTTGATGGAGCTCTTTCGCGATATTATACCAAATCTTGAAAGTCAACTTTTGGGGTGTTCTTGATATTTTGAAGAAATCCTACGGAATCCAATACAAAACCTTGTTGTAACTAGTGATTGAGAAGTGAAATCATCATAAAAATACACTTAAAAACTCACCTTAGATGTGTATTTGAAGCCTTGGGTGGATGGGTGGTGGAGAGAAAGCCCTAGTCTTGAAGAAATGACTTAGCCCATCTCTCTACCCGTCCTTGGGGTTATTTAATGGGCTTCTACGTACTCGGCCGCGCACCTGGGCAAGTGGCCGCGCATCTGGCCATGCACTTGAGGCAGAAACTCTCAAATATGTGCGGCCACACATCTGGGCGCGCATATGACATAGGTCAAGTAAAATGGCCATAACATTCTCTATACATATCCAAATGACGAGCGGTTTGATGAGTTGGAAACTAGACTCAAAGGGCTTTAATGTTATAGGTATCACCACCTAAGTCATTATATTGGGAGAGTTAGATTTATTTGAAGTCGGGTCTTGTGCCAATTGAAACATCCTTTCCACTTAATATATCCAACTTCTTCCACACAAGTTCTTGACATTGACAAAACTCTATAGTATGTTCCAATACACCGTAAACATACATTATCAATTCAACATAATGTGGCTCTATCCCATCGGTCTCCGTTAATACTCAAATACGTTATTCCCAAATACCGTTTGCGCACTTTAAAAATCTTAAATCATTAAGAAATTTTTACGGGGCCTTACATTCTCCCCCACTTAGGATCATTCGTCCTCAAATGAGGAGTAGAGTCCGTTCACAAACACTTAACATAACTAGACTCTTCTTTCAAACATTTCAAGCCCCCAAATTTGACTAACTCCAAAATGTTTTAGAAATTTCGGCAGAGTCTCCCCTGTAATTGGGCCTAACCACCTACCAGAGAATCACCAAAACCACCCTAACAACATATCCATAACTCAATAAAGTATCACAGTATATTTCAACAACATTGATCTCAACATTAAGGGCATTACATTAACAGAAGTGGTATCTAGACATGAGTTACATATATTTGAATCATAAGATATAACAAGTACCCTTTTGAATCATAACCATTTGGTTATACAAGCAAGTGAGAATACTTCCTTTACTTTGACGGAGGCAGATCTCAATTTCCAGACTTATCTAACAGGGATGACAACTAGGTATCTCTTATAAGCCAATTACCAATTAACTTCACCGTCAATAGTTTCCACCGGAATGATAGGTAAATGATTTCCAACAACCTTCTGGAACCTAGATACGTGATGCATCGGGTGCATGGAGGACAACGATGGGAAGATACCATACTCATAGTTCAGCCTATTTCCTTCAATATTCCATAAGGCCTAATGTGACTACACATACTTTACCTTCCTTAACAATTCACCCAATATATTCATAGAGAAAATCTTGAGAATAACCTGTTCACTTCCTTCAACTCTAAATCACTACGTCGAACACCCAAACTAAACCCTTTGGCGACCTCCAACAATTACTCTAAGATGTGCTAGCTTTAATATTACCATAAAATTTCCTATCCAATATATTTGATTAAGGAATGATGCTTCTTCTTTGACATGTTTGAACCTTCAACCCCCATAGGTTAATATAAATAGGAACAACGAGGTCCGAGATTGGGTTGGAATTTTTCAAGAATCCATCAATGTGCTGAGCAGGGTATTTCGGGAGGTTATATCCTAAGAGACATGAAGATTACTACCAATAGTGCTTACATGGTTAATCATTGTGATGACATCATTGATTTGACAAATGAGGCATAGAGTTGCCTAGTATGCATTGATAATGTGAGGACCATGTTCATGATTCTGAGATTTAAAGTAAATGAGTCATGAAAAGGACAACAACAATTGTTTCATTTCATATGTGCCTTGTTCGACAATATTAGGCCTCAAAGTGAGATAGCGAAGTATGTGACACTAGTGACCTCTTGGAATGTAGGAAAAATCCATTTAACTTGAAATGAGAATATTCTAACACTCTGAATGTGATATGGGTTTCAAGATACACGAAGTTGCATCACGCTCTTAACAGTATTTGACACAGGGAATCTATGCCACAAACCCAATGAGGAGGAAAAAGAAGTTGAACACTTGTGAGATTATTATTATTTTCACAACTTAACCTTTGCCAATAGTTGGTCCTATATGCGAGTACTAGAGATACGACAAATTTGTCTTTCAATTCAATATGCTCATCATAAGACTGCTTAACTTTCAACCTCACACAAGCAAAATCATGTAGCTAGGACATCTTAATGTTGGGATGAAATCATATATTGGTTAGAGAGAATGAATACTTTGCTGTGAGCTAGACATGTTTTTGCTATAACAACTCTCAAGATGCAATACTAGGCCACTTCATGGGCAACTACAATGCTAGGAAAAATGTGAGTTACTAGCTAAGGCATGATCTAGGTGGACATGAAAGTCATACTAAGATGGGCGAACCATAAGATCTTCCTATGACGAATTTGTGAAAATCTAAAATTTCCATAAACTTTATGCGGACAAGTGACCCCTTTCAATTGACAGGTGCACATATGATAGGTGCTGAGATATGCTCTCATGTTACTAGACAGTGAAAAAGATTCATGATACTATTCATAAATGAGTAAAGTGAATGTTCCAATCACAGGAGCCACATACACCGGATAGAAAAAGAGTGGCTCAAGAAGGATCTCAACACTAGGCTGCTTTACATTGGATGTGATACCACATAGGTAAACTATATGATGGTGCATGTATAGGCACAAGTGAGCAGATGTTATCCATTTTAATCAAAAGGTTCTGTAAGAAATTCATCAGGTATATTCTCTTGTTGAGAATTTAGGAAAGCAAGTGGGAAGTATTAATCCTAGAGTTATAACTCAATTCAAGGAAATCATTATAGAACTCAATTCCTCAAGAGGTTGTAAATAAGAGAATTTGTGATAGGGTGGCTTCATGAATAATGCATTTTGTTTAGAAAGAGTAGGTACATGCAACATTTTGTGATTCAACGTTTTGGTTATTACCATATTTATGTAGGTCCTTTCAATATGGATGCATATATACAACAAGGAAAAATAATGCGGTCTTCATAACGGTATAGCAAGGAGTGACTTACTTGGAGATTTTAGACTGACAGGGCAGTGCCTTAATTGCTTCCCCTCCAGTCCACGTCGATAACATACATTGGTACCATAGTGACATACCCCCGAATGACATCGCCTATACTTCACACAATAAGGATGAGGCCCGTTAAACTAACTCACCCCAGTAACCAGACTTTTACCCTTTTTGCATACATTATAAACATTCCCCTTAGTCTTCCTCCAAGCCTTCATGGCGGGAGTAATAATCGCAACAACAGCTCGTTGTATGGACTTTTGGAATTTCCCAAATCTACAATCCCTAACACGCTTCTCAGCATACTTACAACATGACGCAAAAAAGTTTTCACTCGATTATTGGGCAAACCTGGATGGGTGTATCCAACCTAAGGAAATTTGTTCTTCTTGTACCCCCTTTTTACACAACCATAACATGTTTCAAGAATCATCTAACATAAACCCGAGTGGATATTATTTCATATTAAACATTTCGGCTTATTGGTACAAACAATCCTCTTTCGTTTCTTATGTTCTCTCACCACATGATCTAGTGGTGTGGTGACATTAATAGGAACATGGACATTTTCCCTAGAAACTGGTTCTTTCATTTCCTTCTCGCTGCCTCGAACCTGTGGGTTACTCATATGAAAAATGCGACATGACGAGGAAATTAGCTTCCTATCTTGAGTTTTATCGCACGCTCTGGAGTATCAAAGAAGTGAGAAATTCCTAAATGTCCGAATAGCCTCCTCATTATAGATGTGGTCGACAACACACCGATAAGAAGGATTCTACTAGACACGGCTCCGAGACATCCTAGGACACTTTAAAACCTTAGGCTCTGATACCAAGTTTGTCATGCCCCAAACTCGGGGAGCGCGACCGGCACTCAACCGAGAGAACCCGGCCGAGCAAGCCTGTTAGATTTTCTTCTATCCAAACTCATCCATGAATAAAAAGGAGATGTACTCCATTAATCAAACACTGAAAAGCTTTTATTATCAACTTCCTTTTCATTCCCATTAGCAGCTTCATTCATAAATTACAAAAAATTACGAATTTATAGAATTAATGAAAAATATGATTTCCAAATACCAACATTTCTAGTTCAATTCCCCAACATCAACCACAACCCACAACCTGTCTACGGAGACTCTAAGTACAACAGAAGAGTAATATGAAGATGCCGGCAACAACGCCCCGGTTGTACCTCAAAACGCAGTACATGAGAAACAAAAGATATATGACCCTGAAATGAAGTGGGGCTCACCAAATCAGTTTAAAGAGTGTACTACGATCATTGATCAATGCTGCATGCTGTAGAACCACCTGCATCCATTAAAAATGCAGCGCACCCAGCAAAAGGGACATTAGTACCGTCGAATAGCACTAGTATGTATAGTTAAAAATCCTCATCCCCAATAGAATACCCATATAAGAAAAGGAAACACATATAAACACCAAGTCACCATCCACAATATCAAAATGCCCAGTTAAAAACATAATAATTTTCAAAATACGAACTTCATTTATAGTTTTTGGTTGGGAGATCATTAGCCCCGATATACCACCGTCTTTGTTAGCACGGAGTCCGATCACGCCCGATCGGCTAGGACATCTCCTCACGAACAATGTGGTTTGCATTGTGATGCAAAAGAAAGTTGTTACCAAGAGTAGTACCACCATATGCGCAATATGGTGTCTGATCTCCACCCGATCAGCTAGGCCGCCATCCCACATATGTCGTGCGGGTTGACCTTTTCAATCCACAAAGGTTTCAGTTTCATCCCAATTAAGAGGAATAATATCACAATTTCCCAAAGGGTCCAATTTCATCCCAAATAAGGGGAATAATCCCAATCCACCCCTACACCGGCACATGTAATTTCAGGTGTGGGCCTTATGACCCACCCTTCCTCGATTTTGTTAATGATTCGTTAAGCCAGATATATAACGTTTACCCACCTAAATGTTATGTATCGTAGTTAACCCCGCTGAGCCTATAATCCTGTTTCTTTGGTAACCACATTACAAGCCATACCCCTTTGTTTTAATTGACCATATGTTTGAACCTTTTCACCTCTCATGGGCACTTAAATTATTATGAACTTTGTAAAAGTAAAAGTGTGGGGTGGTTGGTTCGGCTTTTGCGTGGAACTAATGAAATAAGGAGAAAGGTGCACTGTTTTGAAAAAGTAAGAGCCACTTGAATTGAAAAAAAAAATAAATTAGTTGTATTGCTATGAAAAATATTCCTTGATAGTTGTGACTCTTGATGTAATTGTGCTTAAAGAAATATGGAGTTAATATATATTGAGGTGAAGGTGGAGTTATGGTTTGACATAAGTATGGGCTTGAGTGTTAAAGAATATGTATTAAAGTGCTTAGGGGAGGTGTAGTCACTCGTATCAAAATGTATCCTACCCGACCCGCAGCCTGCATTACAACCAATTAAAGTCCTACTTGATCCTAGACTGAATGAGCTCGATTAGTAGAGTAGTACACTACGGGCAAGCCTATGGTGCATCTTTTGTAGCATATGAATGTTATTTCTGAGAGCGAGTGAATTCTTCCTATCTTGAGTTCCTACTATCTTAAAATTTATTGTGTGTGGAACTAATCTCTTTTGTTGTGTGAGGGAACGTGATTCATGATGGAAAGGTAATGTCATTGACCTCTATGTTAGAGTAAGTGAGTGAGTGGTGAATAATGCATGGTACTTGCGAGTCAAATCTTGAGGTGAAGAGGTTGCACCCTTGTGCTTAAACTATTTTAAAACTTCTTGGTGTAATGAGTTAGGAGAATTGCTTAAAAAGGTCGTGTCTATAAGTGTAGTTTGATTGCTCGAGGACGAGCAATGTTTAAGTATGGGGTATTGATGTGTGGCTATAATTCCATAGTTTCATACATTATGTGCCTTACATTTTACATCCTTTAATGATAAATTACACTTTATTTGCGTATAATGGAGTCTTTTTTTATGTGTAGGTGAATTGGACATGAAAGTAGAGTAAAAGGGATACTTAAACGTTGAAAGTGTGCTCGAGAATAGTGAAAAGGATAGACCTGGCGAGGCCAGCCAAAGGCCAGCTTAACCAGGCTTTAGCCTGGCGAGGCCATCCAAAAGCCAGGCTGAACCAGGCGTTAGGCTGGCGACGCCAGGCCTGGGGCCGGGTCCAATCCGAGTTTTGAAGGCTTATTTCGTCTCTTGGTTTGACTAGGACTTGACCTACACGTTTAGGTATTTTCCTACACATATAAATAGAACTAAAATACCACTTTGGAGAAGACAGAACGAGATTGGATAGAGAAACCGACATTAGACCGGGGATTCGACCTAAGGAGGAAAGAACACACTAGGAGTAAGGCGGAGAATTCTTCTACTAGTTTTTCGCTTACTTCTTCCTATTTTCATTATTGGTATGAATTCTAGTATTATAGTTATGCATACTATTATGAATAGCTAATTTGTTATCTATGGTTTTGATGGAACCTATTGGAGGATGATTTTCTTGTTACGTTAATATAGATTTGCCGTAGTATTTTCTCTATTTGTTCAACTATATTATTCTTGTGGTTGATTGAAGGCCTCAATTAGCTGTGCCTATTTAGTATGTATTACTCGGGAGAGAGTGCATATTTAGGTAGTTGTTGAACAACATCACTCCTAAACGTATATGAAGGATCAATACGGAAGGTTTAAAGGTGGGATTAGGGATAACGAAATCTTGGTGCGATCTGAGTGAGTTGTACTTAATGTCATCTAGCGTAATTCGGGAGAATATGTCTAGTAAATTATGGTAATTACTCGAAAATGATTTACGACAGGTAGAGTGCTCATGATCGGTAGGGAAGACTTAGGCAAATTTATAGGAAACGTAGCGGAAAGGATTCTGACAATTGGGGAAATTATAACTCTAGACCTCCTTAGTCTTGTCTAGAATTTCATCCATGTTAGTTGATGATTTTACTGGTTTATAATATTTGCTAGTTAACTAGTAGAAATAAAAATCAAATCTTTATAACTAGAAAATTATTTGAACTTGTGTTTCTTTGCAATATTGAACAGCTGTAGCTAAGCCTTAGTTCTCTGTGGGATTCGACTCCGGACTTGTAAACCGGATTATATTTGTAACGACTGCTTAGTCCTTTTTATAAGGCATAGTTTGGTGTGATCAAGCTCATATGGAGTTTTCCCTCTCAACAACTCAGTAGGCAGTTTGTTTAGCACATACACAACTGTTTTGATACATTCACCCCAGAACTTTGTATGAACACTTGCTTAAAACTTCAATGACCTAGCTGTATCTAGAATGTGCCTGTGTTTTCTCTCCACTATTCCATTTTGCTGTGGAGTGTATACACAACTGCTTTGATGAACTATCCCATAGGCATCAAACAATTCATTCATGTGTTTATTAAAGAACTATGTGCCATTATCTATTCTAACTACCTTAACTTTGGACTGAAATTGGGTGTGCAACATGGAAAGCAATTTATTCAACACCACAACAACATCACTTTTCAATTGAAGTAAATGCACTCAAGTATACCTTGTATTATCATCCACAACAGTTAGGAAAAAATATTTTCTATCATACGTGGGAAACCTATATGGTCTCGAAACATCTATATGCAAAAAAGATAAAGGATTCTCACTTCTACTCATACTTCTAGAAAATACTAGCCTACTTTGCTTGGCTAGTGGGAACACAAGGCAATCATTATTCACTACTACATCTACAGATTTGTTATGAAATAGATCCATATTCTTCATAGTACTAACTAAAGCATGGCCTAGCCTTTTGTGCCATAAGACTCCATCTTCTTTATTACTCTGTGTGGTTGTAGTTGATGCAAATTTCCTTATCCCTTTGATGAATTTCTCTAAGTCTCATTTGAAGTTCTTCTTCAATATGTATAGACAACTTCTTTCTCTACCAATCTCCCTCACCTTACCATTGTAGAGATCCTCAAATAAACAGAAGTCAGGAAAGAAATTCACTGAACAACACAGCTGCCTAGTTAGTTTGGACGCTGAGATTAGGTTGAACTTAAACTCAGGTACAAACAAAACATCTTCCAGCTTCAACTCATCACATATAACAACATCTCCAATATGTGTTATATTAGACTTCTCTCTTATAGGCAAATACACTTGATCACTGTCACATTTGCTTACTTTATTCTTAGTATTTAACATATCTAGCTCACCAGCTATGTGATGCATAGCTCGAGAATCAATTATCCATTCTTTACAAGTAAAGTTTGCCATTAAGGAGGTTGCAATACTTGCCATATTAACCTGATGTTCTGGAGTCTCCTTGTTCAGCATGCTCAAAATCTGTCTATATTGATCCTTAGTGAAGTATGGTTCCTACCTTTAATCCATCACAACTACTTCTTCCCTCATCCTGATGTGCTGATTTGTCACTCTCCAAGCCACCAGTTGTCATGTTAGCTGCATATGGTTTCTTGTTTTTGAAATCAGTTGGATAGCCAACTAGTTTGTAGCAATTTTTCTTAGAGTGCCCAGGTTTGTTGCAGTAATCATATTTCACAAATGGCTTCTTTCCTTTGTGATGTCCCTTGTTATTCTGTGCAGTCATCTGCCCTCTACCTGTTTGCAAAGAAACTGGATCTCCTCTGTTTGGCAAGACTGGATGTGCACTAGAATTTTGACTCTCATCCTCTATAATCAATGCATAAGCTTGGTTCAATGTTGGTTCCACAGTCTTCATTAAGATCTGACATCTTGCTTGATCATATGTCTCATTGAGACCACTTAAAACCTGCATTAGCCTTTGCTGCTGAAGGTATTCAACATACTCCTTCGAATTAGGAATATGAACCATTGCATCGTACTCAGCCCACAATTCCTTCAACCTAGTGAAATATGCAGAGATTGAATTTGTTCCCTGCGAAATAGTAGCAATTTTCCTATGCAACTGAAATATCCTCACACGATTCACTTTGTCAAATTTCTCTCTCAAATACTCCCATACCAAATGTGCATTAGATGCGTAGACAATGCCACTAAGTAGATCCGGAGAGACAGTGTTCATGATCCAAGAAAACACGATTGCATTACATGTTTCCTAGTCCTCATGCAATTCAGTTTGGAATAAATCTTTTTTGCACGTCCCAAGCACAAGCCCTAGCTTCCTCTTAGCTTGCAAAGCAATTCGCATTGAACGACGCCACAATCCATAATTTTCTGAACTTGTGAGCTTTACATGAATTAGAATCGAACTAGGACTGTCTGAGGGATGAACAAAAAAAGAATGTGTGTGATCGATTTTTTTGGCTGCCATTGCCGATCGTTAGTTACAGCTTCGCGAGGAAGACGACGATGAAATTTCAGCCAAATTGAACAAAATTTGCGAAATTACAGCTCTTCACTGCTCGATACCATGTGAGCTTGGTGAATCTGAGCTCAATTTCCAGATTCATCCAAGCACTTTGTGTTTAGGTTTGAGAATGAAGGGATGAACTCGAGAGAGAACAGAGGAATTGCAGGAGAGAAAAATGAATTCTTCTTTGTAAATGAATGATTACAACTTTATATACAATTTAATTATGTACTAACTTAACTAATTACTTAACTACTGCCCCCCACAACTATAACCGACTAACTAATAGCTCACAAGAAATGAGCTGCATTTGGTCCAAGAAGTACAAAAAGGGTAAAGAAAAATAATTACTCTTTGGTCATTCAAGAAAAGGTGAGGAGAGAGGCGGTAAAGTAGACGGTGGAGGAGGGCTGAAGACAGCAGAGGACGACGACCGGACCTGCTTCTGTCGAAATACAAGCTAGAGAATTTGGAGGTTTTGTGGAAATCGGACAACTTGGGACTATGCAAAGAGGACTAAGAAATATAGTAGTAGTAGTAGTAGTAAAAGGCTATAAGATTATGAGGAAAAAAATTTAAAATTTTCAAGATTTTCTGTTTGTCAAATTTTGAAATCTCGAGTTTAAAATAATTTATTTTAACTCAACAAAACACATTTTGCAAAAATTCAAAATGAGTTTATATTGGACTAGTAGTGTAAAATACATTATTCGGTGAAATTAGCCGTTATATTATACTGATAATGTAAATGTTTCGAATGGTTTACATAATTCGATTTAACACTCATGTTACATGTTAGAAAAAAATAATAGTTTAAAAATTAGTTACGCTGTTAAATATTTTTCATAAAATCACATTGCCAATACATAATTCGGTGTGCTGGCGACACGGTTTTATGAAAATATTTAACTTATATCCATTAGCAGCATAATAATCCCGTGCCCACATTCACTTATCTCAATAATTTCCAGGAAGACCCTCTATCACGCCTATTCCAATTCTTAACAATTCAACAACCACTTTCACAAAATCTACCATCCCAAACACTCATTCCTTATGCACTTTGGCACGTGTGGAAAAGTCGCAATCGCAGTATTTTTGAAAAACCTAGAATTTACCCTAATATGCAACATATAATTTCTGAGGCTACAGAATACACATACCTAATACACAACAGCAAACGCATACGAACATTTGTATCCTCACAATACATAAAATGGAATCCCCCAGCGCAGGGCTTTTATAAACTTAACTCAGACGGAGCATGCAACACCATTACTCAAAACAATGGTCTGGGTGGTGTATTCAGAAGCTCCGAAGGCAATGGATAATGGGTTATGCAGCACGACGTAATTACGAAAATCCTACATCGATGGAACTTTGTGCTGTTCTTGAAGGACTCCGCATCGCCTTACAATATCGTTTGATGCCGCTGGAAACACATGTCGACTCTACAAAGGTAATCAATATGCTCCAAAACCATAATCTTCAATACTCATCTATACTCCATGAATGCAGGTCTCTCCTCCACCAGCTAGGTAAGCCAAGAGTCTCGTACACATTCAGGGAGCTAAATCAGGTGGCGGATAAATTAGCAAAACACTGCACAACCCTAGAGGTGGGAAATGCTACTACGATGTTTTTGCATCCACCAACCTTTTTGTTGCCAGAAATGACAACTAGTCAAACTGGCACTTTGCAGCTACGGCGTTTTTCAACTCACCATGATACTGATCCTCCATTTTTTTATTTGAATTTCCCATTCAATGCTTGTAATAGTTCGGAACACTATGTTTCGCCAGTCTTGGCATCTTTTTGTAACTTGGAGCCGTCCGGGCCCACCAATCCCTGTAATGTTACTTAAGTTATTTTAATATAAGCATCATGTTCGACCAAAAAATAAAAAAGCATAATAATTTTTTTTTTTGGTAATTAGTATTTTTATTACCAGGAAAAATATTTACAAGTATAATAAAAAAAAACCCTATCTCTATCAGCCTAGGTTTGGACATGTAGTCCCAAACCTAGGATTATCGAAACTAAGTAGCACCAAAACTAAGTATAGACTAGCTAAGGATAGAAATTTAATTCTTGAAACCTTTTAGCTAAGCTAGGTCTCAAGCTTCCTTGACAGTGGACCTCTTGAATTATCGTTTTAATAATGTCCTCACTTCTCCTCTGCTGCCTGCGAAAAGTTCTCCAATTCCTTTCTTGCCATATATGGTATAATGTACAAGTTAGGAGCATTCTGTATAGAGTTGTTGATGGCTGCCTACCTGCTGCATGTTTTATAGCCTATTTTACCTCTTCACTCTATCCAGTTACGTCTCTTTTGACACCAATCTAGCATAATAGTTTCCTTCATATTGTTGCTGAGTAGTTGCATCTGAAGAATAAATGTTCATGATCCTCTGTTCCTCCTTTACATAGAGAGCATGATGGATTGGCTGATACTCCCCAAGTGATAAGCATGTCTATCATGTATAGTCTGCCCAGAGTTGCTAGATAGAAGATAAAGATCCATTTACGACTAATGTTGTTATTACATATTAGTCTCCTCCACTCAGCTTTAGGAAACTCTCCTCTAAGCTTATTATATATGTCTCTGATGGAGTAGCTCCTCGCATTCATCACCTCCTCCACTCCTATATTTGCTTCAGTTAGATACTTTGAAGCACCTAAAATTTTCCGAGTGAGCCAAAATGCTTGCTTCACATTTACATTCCATTCCACATGTTGCTTTATATAATATGTATGCATATACTGTATCCATAGACGATCCTTCTTCTTACATAAATTCCATAGTTGATTAAGCATTGATGCTCTATTCCACGTGAGGATATCAGTAATGTTCAATCCTCCTGCAGACTTTGGTCAGCACAATTGTTTCCAGGCCACCAGTGCCTTCCTGCTATCTTCTGTTTCACCTGTCCAAAGAAACCTCTTGCAGATGGTCTCAATCTTTAAAATTATCTTCTTTGGTAGAAGAAAGATTTGTGACCAAAAGGATTGAATGTCAATCATAACACTTTTGATCAATTGTAACCTTCTTGCACTGATCAATATTTTACTTTGGTAAGCATCTTGTCTAGTAGGGGCTGATACTAAGCTACAAATAATCTTTTGGTACTTAATGAAACCCCCAAGTATCTGAATGGTAGTGTGCCTGTGGAGATGCCTAGGCATTGAGTAATTTGCTGCTGAACATCAACCGGTACCCCTCCAAAGTAAATACAACTTTTATCTTGGTTTGCAATCAATCCTGAGGAGCTGGAAAAGTGTTGAAAATACTCATAGAGCAGTTGAATGGACATCACATCACCTCTACAAAACAATAGAAAATCATCTGCAAAGCCGAGTTGTACTATATTCAGCTTCTCACATCTGGGATGATAATTAAAATCAAGCCTGTTATTCAAAGTCTTTAATATTCTGGTAAAGTATTCCATGGCCAGGACAAAAAGATATGACGACAGTGGATCCCCTTGCTTGACTCCTCTTTTGGCATCAAAGGGAGATGTTGGCTTGCCATTTATCATAATAGAATAAGACACTGTGGTGACACATGTCATGATCCATGTTAGGAATTGCTCTGGGACATTCAGTGCAGTGAGAGCCAGTTCAAGAAACCCCCATTCTAAAGAATCATACGCTTTCTACATATAAATCTTGATCATACACTTAGGTGAGACTCCTTTCCTTCCATATCCTTTCACAAGTTAATACCCCAGTAAGATATTATCATTCAACACTCTTCCTGGCACAAATGCTGCTTGACTCTTGTCAATCAAGGAATCCATCACTGGTTGCAACCGGCTTGTGATCATCTTGGAGATAATTTTGTACAAAATAGTACAACATGAAATCGATCGATATTGCTTGATGGAAGAAGGATTCTTCACTTTAGGGATCAGAGTGATTGAGGTACTATTAATTGGCTTATACATGAAACCCTCATTAAAGAATTTTAGTACAGCCTCTGGAACATCCTCTTCAAGTGCCATGCCTTATAGAAGTAGGCATTAAAACCATCCCCTCATGGAGCCTTTGAATCTCCCATCCTCTGCAATGCATGTAGTACATCATCTTTAGTGAAAGGGGAGATGAGTTGCAGTTGTTGAGACCTTGTCAGTCTTGGACCTTTCCTCATTATACTAGGATTAGTAGCAGGTATACTATTAGTTGAAGTTCCTAGTAATCTTCTGTAGAAATCCACTACTTCCCGTTCAATACCTTCTGTTATTTTGATCAAGCTACCATCATCAGTTGTAAGTATTTTGATCTGGTATTGTGAAATTCTTCCTTTTATACTGGCAAAGAAGAATGTTGTGTAATCACCCAACTTAAGCCATTGAACTCTGGATCTTTGCTTGTATATGCTTTCCTCTACCATGCCCCATTTTTCCAACTGTTGTCTAGTGATCTTTTCTATCTAAAACATATTAGAAGGTGTTGTAGTGTTCCTTATCCGACCTTATATGATAGCTAGTTCCTCCCTTAATTGCTAAACCTTTTTGGTCGTATCTGCAAATTCCTTCCTGATGATCACTTTAAGAGCAGCCTTCACAATTTTTAAGTTTTGCCAAATGCTCCTTATACTTCCTTACCTGTTATACCAGACTTCCTGCACTATAGTTCCAAATTGTGGATAATTGACGATCTAAAAACACAACACAAAATTATGCTCGCTAGTCGAATATAGTATAGAAAATATCGTATCCACAGGGATTGGATTTAAACAGTAATTTCGTAGCTTCTAGTTTTAATTGCTATCCAAGATGATCAATAATTTAGAGTTGTGTGAATTAAAACTAGAATTTACTAAAAGTCTAAACTATTAGCTAATGACAATCGCAACAAGAGTAATCATAGAAGATATCAATGAGAGAAAATAGGGGTTGATTGGATAGGTGCAAGATACTTGTTTGGGAATTAACTCTAGTTACTTCACTCTATGGTTCAAGTGAGTCTCTCGAATTCACTCTATTATTAGTTCGAACGTTTAGTAGAAACTCCTCTCTCGATTAAGTCTCAACCTCACAATATAAACTATGTTAAGCTTAGTGAAGATATGCAAGAATTCATAGTGGGTTAATCTTTAGGAAAACCTCTTTCGATTATCCTCCTAACTAGGTCTAAATAATAATTCAACTAGCATCTTTCGATTACTAAGACGAATCAACGAATTCAACCAACAAGATAATGCAAAACATCACAAATTATGCCTCTTTCAATTACATAAACATGTAAATATGTATGCAATAATAAAAATATCCAAAACGATTCAATACATAAAACTAGAGTTAATATCCACAAACAATTCTCAAAATACCAAATCCATCAATCCCTAAGGAAGAATTACTCCATGGTTATGGAGAAATTCATCACAATTAAGTTTAAGTCAAAGGAAAACATAAAATATCCAAACCCTTTTCTTGAGTGGGGATGAATGATGAAATCCTTGTGCTCTTGCTTCTCCCTCTTCTCCTTAGCTTCCTTAGGTCTAAATTATGTCAAAAGTCCTCAAAATACCATTTTTCTATATATATATATATATATATATATACTAAGTAGGGTCGGGCCCAAACAAATACACCTTCTCCTACGCGAAAAAGGATACTTTTCCGAAGTTGGAAGTGCGCGACCGCACACCTGGAAGTGAGCCCGCGCACTTTTCACACTGTTCTGCCCCATATGCGCGGTAAGTGCGCGGCCGCACACTTTCCGCACACTTTTCACCCTGTTCTGTTGGGAATTGGAAATAACGTAAATCATGAAAGTTGTAGACTTTTGCATTATCTTTCCAACAATATATTGTAGAACCCAAATGGAGTTCCGCCTGAAAAGTTATATGTATTTTACTAGACACTGCGCAATATGCCTGCTCGATTCTTCGTTTCGTTCCACTATCATCCGTTGATCTCCGAACACGATCCTGACTTAATTATTTGAGCTTTTACTATGACTTCAAAGCTCAAAATCACTTGAATTCATTCCATAACATCTACATAGCTCGAAATCACTCCTACGAGGCATAAAGTGCAGTAAATTGGAATGTAATAATCGACTAAAACATGAGATTATAGCCTACCATCAACACCCCACACTTAAACCATTGCTCGTCCTCGAGCTATCAAACCACACTTTATATAGACATAACCTTACTAAGTAACTCTTCTAACTCATCACACCAAGAATATTTAAAATAGACTAAGCACAATAGTGTAACATCTTCACCTCAAGATTTGACTCACAAGCACCACGTATTATTCACAACTTACTCACTTACTCTAACATAGAGATCAAGAATTACCTTTCCTTCATGAATCAAGTGCCCTCACACAATAAAAGAGAGTAATTCCACAAACAATAAAATTCAAGAACAATGAGGAACTCAAGATAGAAAGAATTCACTCACTCTCAAAAACGATATTCATGTGCCACAAAATATGCATCATAGGCTTGCCCGTAGTGTACTACTCTATTAATTGAGCTCATTCAGTCAAGGATCAAGTAGGACTTTTAATTGGTTGTAATGTAGGTTGCGGGACGGGTAGGATACATTTAGATATAAGAGTGACTACACCTCCCTAAGCACTTTAATACATACACTTTAACATTCAAAACCCTATACTTATGTCAAACTATACTCCACCTTCATATCAACATACATTAACTCCCAAATTATTTAAGCACATTTACATCAAGAGTCACCACTATCAAAGAATATTTTTCACAACAATACAACATTTTCTTCTTTCTTTTTCAATTCAAGTGGCGCTTACTTTTTCAAAACAATGCACCTTCCTCCTTATTTCAATAGTTCCACTCAAAAGCCAAACCAACCACCCCACACTTCATCTTTTACAAAGTTCATAACAATTTCAAGTGCTTGTGAGAGGTACAAGGTTCAAATAGATTGTCAATTCAAACAATTGGGTAAGGCTTGAAATGTTGTTGCCAAAGAAAACAGGATTACAGGCTCAAAGGGGTTAACTACGATACATAACAATTAGGTGGGTAATAGAGTATAACTGAATACAACTACTATTTTGCTTTGTAAACACACAGGGCAAGTTCTAGACATCAAACGCAATGCACAGAATAACACAAAAATCTCACACACACATGACACATGACTCACTCAGGATTGGCCTCATCAAGACACTCTAGTCAAAACAATTAAGCAAAGTTAAGATCATACAAATTAAGAAACTTATCCAAGAGTCAAAAATTGAGCCTAAGCGTCACAACTAAAGCACTTACTATTCTCAAGGCATAACAAAGTCAAGAGGAATTGCTTTCAATTCAAATCATAGCACAAGCTTCCCTACTCCTAACAAATATAAAAACTAACTACACCCGGTTCAAATAAAACCCTTGGAAAAGAATCGCGGACAAAGAAAAATCAAGGGGGAATTGATACACTACCTACAAAAGAAAATCTTTTTGTCTTTTTCTTTCGACTTAATTCCCTCAAGAAACCCGTCGAATGATATCTATCATCGGGAAAATTCAAATGTTTTTCAATTTTTATGGATTATTTTTCTATCAAACCACTACTAACCAAATTAATATACATACAACATACAAATATCCCCCTACCCCACACCTTAAGTTGTGGCATTCCCCTATGACACATAATTAAAAAGCATAAGGTAAAGGAAACTTCACTGAATTTTCTTTTTTTCTGAGAACTTATGAACTCCACCCCTAATTATGAATTCATTCCTCGTTTTCGCTCCTTGTTATTCTTTATAGAGCTCATTAAGCCCAATTCTTCTAAGGATACATGCAAGACCCGCTCTTTTCTTTCTTTCTTGTCCGCATCTTGAGCGGTGAATTGCTCGTTCATGATGATCCTTAACTTGTTTCTGCATTCTTTCACAGGATCAATCCATACATATTCCTATAAATCCCCAAAAATAAAATCCAAATGATCAAGGTTAGAATAAGAAAACAAAGAAGAAAGGTCAAGTGAATATTCCTCTAGCATGTCCAAGACTATTTGCTTCTCATTCTCTTCTACCAAATGTTGGAAATGTGGAAAGGTGGATGATGGCTTGAACTCTTTTTCCGTTGCTTCACACTCAACCACAACCTTATTTTCAATCACCTCAATTGAATCAGAGTCATCTTGAACAGTGAAATGCTCTCTCTATGGATGCTCATCCTCTTGGGTAGGCTCATTCTCACAGGGTATCTCCTCCATATATTCACCATCACAACGTAATGATCTTTCTGAAAGTGCACTTATTATTTAACTTTTTTGCATTGTTAGGTTGTTCATGGCTTCATCATCTTGTGTAAATCTCTCTACCAGCTTATTTATGAACTTATACACAAGCTCTTCCAAGCTACCATTCTCCCATTGAGGTGGTTGTCTCACTTCACTTCCATTCCAGTTATAATAAGGGTATTCATCCCAACCAGAGTCAAGATTGTGCCCATATGAATCCTCATACCTATACGTACTAGAAACAGAGTGACACTGTTCAAAATACAAACCATAGGAGGAATACATACCTGCTTGATAGTCAACCCATAGATGATTTCCATCGCATTTAAAACACATAGCAGACCGCCGATAATATTCAACTACTAACTCTTCAATCATTTTCTTAGGTTGGCTGCATTCCATCTTCACAACATTTAGAGTTCAATATCTACAGTATCTTCTCCAACTTATTAGGAACTACAAAACAATTCTTGAAAAGAAGTTAACTAATAAAGAAAATAAAATAGAAAAGGAAAAAGAAAAGAAAAAAAAACTAAAACCTAATTCCTGAATTAGCACTACAAACTATTTCAAACACTATTGATTGTCAGTCCCCGACAATGACACCAAAATTTGACGAGCTAAAAACACAACACAAAATTATGCTCGCTAGTCGAATATAGTATAGAAAATATCGTATCCACAGGGATTGGATTTAAACAGTGTTTTCGTAGCTTCTAGTTTAATTGCTATCCAAGATGATCAACAATTTAGAGTTGTGTGAATTAAAACTAAAATTTACTAAAAGTCTAAACTATTGGCTAATGACAATCGCAACAAGAGTAAGCAAAGAAGATATCAATAGGAGAAAATAGGGGTTGAATGGAAAGGTGCAAGATACTTGTTTGGGAATTAACTCTAGTTACTTCACTCTATGGGTCAAGTGAGTCTCTCGAATTCACTCTATTATTAGTTAAAACGTTTAGTAGAAACTCCTCTCTCGATTAAGTCTCAACCTCACAATATAAACTACGTTAAGCTCAGTGAAGATATGCAAGAATTCGTAGTGGGTTAATCTTTAGGAGAACCTCTTTTGATTATCCTCCTAACTAGGTCTAAACAATAATTCAACGAGCCTCTTTCGATTACTAAGAAGAATCAACAAATTCAACCAACAAGATAATGCAAAACATCACAAATTATGCCTCTTTCGATTACATAAATATGTGAATATGTATGTAATAATTAAAATACCCAAAACGATTCAATACATAAAACTAGAGTTATTATCCATAAATAATTCTCAAAACACCAAATTCATCAATCCCTAAGGAAGAATTACTCCATGGATATGGAGAAATTCATCACAATTAAGTTTAAGTTAAAGAAAAATATAAAACATCCAAACCCTTGTCTTGAGTGAGGATGAATGGCGAAATCCTTGTGCTCTTGCTTCTCCCTCTTCTCCTTAGCTTCCTTAGGTCTAAATTATGTCAAAAGTCCTCAAAATACCATTTTTTTCTATGTATATATACCAATTAGGGTCAGGCCCAAAACAATACATCTTCTCCTACGCGAAAAATGACCCTTTTCTGGAGTTGGACGTGCGCGGCCGCGCACCTGGAAGTGTGCCCGCGCACTTTTCACATTGTTCTGCCCCATATGCATGGTCAGTGCGCGGCCGCGCTCTTACCACGCACATTGCACCATGTTTTGTTAGGAACTGGAAAACATGTAAAACATTAAAGTTGTAGCCCTTTGCATTAGCTTTCCAACAATATATTGTGTAGCCCAAACAGAGTTCCGAGATAAAAGTTATGTGCATTTTACTAGACATTGCGCAATATGCCTGCTCGATTCTTCGTTTCGTTCCACTATCATCCGTTGATCCCCGAATACGATCCCGGCTTAATTCCTTGGGATTTTACTATGACTTCAAAGCTCCAAATCACTTGAATTTATTTCATAACATCTACATAGCTCATAATCAGTCCTACAAGGCATAAAAGATACAATTAGCGCAAAACACTAGCGATTAAAGGTCAAACTCTACTATAGTGCAGTAAATTAGAATATAATAATCGACTAAAATATGAGATTATAGCCTACCATCAACACCCCACACTTAAACCATTGCTCGTCCTCGAGCAATCAAACCACACTTTATATGGACACAATGGAGAATTATTTAGAGAAATGAGGGTCCATCACATTAAATTGCATTGGTGGAATATTCAACATCCAATGTGCATTAACAATTGCTCTGTCTATTCTACTGTATACATGGTTGTTTGTCCATGTATATGACCTTCCCACAGTTGCAAGTTAAGTCAATCTGCAATCTTCTATCAAAGCCCTGAAATTCTTAACTTTATTTTCCTACATTGCAGTACCATTCACCCTGTCATCTATATCCAGGATTGCATTAAAATCTCCCATGATTAGCCAGGGGCTATTTATCTGTGAGCCCAAATCCCTTAGTGCATCCCACAAAGCACATTGATGGGCAATTGTATGTAGCCCATAGATAGCAGTAAGCAAACTAAGTGCTAGAATTAGTACTATGAACCATCCCATGTATGAATTGTGTATGATTCTGTAGTATATTAAACTGGATGCTATTTGGATCCCAAATGATTCATATCCTCCCTCTGCCATTAGAAGCAACATTGGAGCACCAGTTCTACCCAGCTGTAACTTTTTTTATTATTTCCTTTGCCTTATTCTCTTGTACTCTATGTTCAACTATTGCAATAAGACTGATCTTATTAACCTACAAGAATAACTTCATCTCCTTTTGCTTATATATCTTATTGAAACTCCTCACATTCCAGGTATCTATCTTCATGTAGAGTTAAGATGGGTGGTGCTTCTTCCACATCTGATCCTATGCTACCTTGGGGATCATCAACATCAGCCCATTTTGTGTTCTCCTCCTGTATTTTTTACTCTCAATGGAGAGAATCCATTAGTAGTGGTGAGAGTGTGCTGAGATGGACTTGGTTGTCCTCCCCTTCCTTTTGCTTTCTGCCAGACTTGTTGGTCACCATCCAGTATCTGTGGCTCACTCTTGTGAACTGGAATTGCTTGCTTGCCCGTGTCCTTTTCAGCCTGCTTAATTGGTCCTCTTGCAACCCATTGAACTGTTGGCTTTATATTCCTTGCCTGCTGCATGTTTGGACGTAAATTGTGAGTTTGTCCTGCTGCTTTATTACTTCTGCCCTTTGTTGATGTTGCCTTCCCTTTTGGATTTTTCTATGTGCCCCAGCTACGCCATGTACTCCATTTCAATTATGTCCAACCATAAGGTATTTACTGCAGTATTGTGGCACCCAATCATACTCCACCATCTCCTCAAATTCCTTCCACAATGGGTCCTATACGATAATGCTCTTTGGTAGGTCTTTAGTAATATCCATTTCAATGATAATTCTAGCATAAGATATCTTTGTTGTACTAGTTATGCATTCATCAGCGTATATAGGGCAGCCCAAACCACTTGCAATTCAACTCAGAGTAATCCTTCCCCAGCAATTCAATGGCAAGTTTGGGAAGCTAACCCATAATGGTATAGTCTTTAGGACATCATCATATAAGTTAAAGTCGGTTGACCATGACTTCAGTATTACTGGCTTCGTTCCTATGGTGTGTGGCCCTGAGTACAACACCTCATTTTTGTCTTCCATGGTATTGAACAATATAACAAAATACCCCTCATTATATGATGTTTTAACTTCAATACCACACAAGAGGGGGGGGGGTGATTTGTGTGGTGTCTAATTTTTTGCGTGTACAGATTATGGAAGGACCTGGTTCTTCTATGTGTTCCTTACACTACTGTTGCGGTATAATAAATGCAAAAATTAAAGAATACAAGTATTTTACATGAAAAACACCCGGCTCAAAAGGTGAAAAAACTACGACCTACTTCCTAGTACGATTTTCGCAAACTCTCCACTAAATCACTAAGCAAAAAACTGCATTTACAAAATACTTTTGTAAACCTAGAATTAACTCTAATCCCGTTGTGGCAACCAGCCTCTAACTGTTGCGACAACTTCAAGTTAACTCTAACTTGAATACTTTGAGTACCTATTACAATTGCTTCTAGATAAAGCTGAAAGGTACAATATGAAAACACCTACTACAATTGAACTAGAATAAAAGACGGACACTTGGAACTGGCTCTTCTATCTGGTTCATGTAGCTTCAGGTTCGCACCCTTGAATCACACATGAACTGCTTGCAAAATGCCTTGCTATTTTGCTCTCAATTCATGTTTAACTTATGCTTTTGTGTGTCACCTGTAGAATGAGAACATCCTGCGATTTATAGAGTTAGTAGAGTAGAAAATAACTAGAGTTCTAATGCTACCCTTCTTTGGTGGAAGAGTTCGAATTAATCTCAACTCCTAACTCCTTCCTTATCTTGGATAATGTTCTCGTTGAGTAAGGAGTCCTTCTCCTTATCAATTATGCAATCTTTTCGATTAAAAGATATCTATTATTATGCCAGATTTCGTTTATCTCCTGCATGTGCATCTCACGTGCTTTGAATCTGCCCGTGTCTATGCCTACCAGTGATGGACCTGGTTCATCCCTGAGTTCCTTTGTCAATCTTCAAAACTATCCTTTACTTGGGCCAACAAATTCCCCCTTTTTTATGATGACAAACTTTGTGCTTCCATAAGTTTAGGCCCTGTTTCAACTTAGCTCAACATCAACACAATGTTAGAAATATTTTTCCTTTTTATCACTTATCATCAAGGACCAGGTTTATTAGGTTATAAACATCACTGTTCAAAGTGTAAAGCACAACCTTTTTTCCCCTTTTGGCATCATCGAAAAGTTGCATAAAAAATGTGAGATAACCAGATTTTAAAACTTACTCATGGCCACTGGGGCTACTTCAAATGCAATCATGGATTAATCATCATAGATCAAGCTAAGAATTTTAACCATCAAAGAAATATAAATAAACAGTTAGAGCAAAAACAGTTAATTTTATTGACGATTGATAAGATTCTACCACAAAGCATAAGAAGAAATAAAAATACTGAAAACATGAGCAAACAAAAAAAACATCCCAAACTGGGTCACTGAAAGGTCTACACTGGGCTAGAAGTTTAAGGCTTGGAAGAACTAGGGTCTTGGTTTTTTGGCTTGGAGAAGTTTCAGCATGTCTTGAAGAATTCCATCATTCTTCTCCTTTCCCTTGCTAGTTCAATTCTGAGAGCATCTCTCTCAGACTCTACCTCAGCCAACCTTTTCTTCAGCCTCTCAATCTCAACATCCTTAGCCCCACTTTCTTGCACCAAGGCTCGCACCTTGTTATTCACCGGTACCTTCTTAGATGAACCAGGTTCTTTAGGAGTGACATGGACTTCATAGTCACAAGCAGGCAGCGTATTTGCCCCAAAATGATCCTTGTTTGTACCAACCTCCTTTTCTTCTTTGGATTATAACTTTCAGTCACTCTCTTCAGTAGGTCTGCGAGGGTTTCATGTTCAGATGAAACAGGTTCATCTATATTTTTACCAAGTTAAACCAGCCCTTCAGCGACTTCGCCAGACCCACTTCCCCCTATTTTCTTTACACTCTCCTCTACTCCAGCAGATGTTTCTCCCCAAACAACCATTGCACATGTGTCTGGTTAAACTCACAAGAGTGGGTGAAGAATCAACTACTCTTTTATCCTTTCCCCTCACACTACTTCGAACACCCTTGCTCTCTTTTTCTTTTTGTTTTTCATTTTTACCATCAATTCCTCCAGACTCTATAGTTTCAACACCTGCTTTAGACCCTACTAGTACAAACCTATTCTCTAAATTCGTTCTCTCCCCGCAACAACCTTGCGAGCAATCATCTTTACTCTTTTCTTAGAGATTGGGGTGGTGGAAGGGATGATAATGGGTGTGGAAGTCTAATCAAATTGAATTTCTATCTTGAAAAGACTTTGGAGTGTATCCAGGTACACTCCAAAACTGGTTCACTTGTAACGGATAAGTCCAAAAGGAGTTTGGAATTAAGTAGGACTCTGCTCATGATCCAAATATTATTATTTCAAATTATGCAGAGTGTAGAAAACATACCGTGTTATCATGACAAACCAGGTTCTTCACTGATAATTCTCTTGTGTAAGTCTAAATTTGCCAAAATAGAAAAAATATCATTAGAGATTAATGAGTCATTTTAACACATGTCACAAGACCATACGATTGAAAGTATGAGTCTGAGCAAAAATTAATCTAATTATATACACATTTTTAGATTTTCTAACCATAACCAACAATTGTTTTTTTCTCAATTTTTTTTTCAATTTGTTTTTTCGTTGTGAATTCTGAACTGATCCTTTTAGGTGATCTTAATCATCCCTAATTCTAACCTGTTCCTTTCAAAGTGATCTTTACTTAGGGCTTTTGTGAAGATGTCAGTTATTTGCTTGTCAGTAGCACAAAATTCCACAGTGATCAACCCTTTTTCATAGTTATCCCTCAAAACGTGATACCTAACATCTATGTGCTTAGTTCTCTTGTGATGAACCGGGTTCTTGGTCAAACTAATTGCACTAGTGTTATCACAAAAAAATAGGGATACAACCAACATCAATTCCAAAGTCCATTAATTGTTGTTTGATCCACAACAATTGAGCACAACATGAAGCAGCAACAACATACTCAGCTCCAGCAGTAGATAAGGCTAATGAATTTTGCTTTTTGGTGGCCCAAGACAGAAGACATGAGCCAAGAAAGTGTGCCATACTTGTGGTGCTCTTTCTATCCACAAGAAAATCTGCATAATCAGCATCAGCATATCCCACAAGATTGAAATTACTACCTTTTGGATACCAAAGACAAAGATCAATGGTGCCTTTTAGATATCTCAAAATTCTCTTGACAGCCGTCAAGTGAGACTCATTCGGATTTGCCTGAAATCTTGCACAAAGGCCTACACTGAAAACAATGTCAGATCGACTAGCAGTGAGTTATAACAATGAGCCAATCATTCCCCTATACAACTTCTGATCAACAGATTAACCAGGTCCATTTATATCCAACTTTGTAGTTGTTGCAATAGGAGTGTCAATTTCTTTGGAATCTTCCATTTTAAACCTTTTAAGCAACTCTTTTACATACTTTTGCTGATGGATCATAGTTCCATTTGGATTTTATTTAATTTGTAAGCCTAAAAAGAAATTAAGCTCACCCATCATGCTCATTTCAAATTCACTCCCCATTAGTTTAGCAAATTCTTTACTTAACTTAACAGTAGTTGCTCCAAAGATTATATCATCAACATATATCTGAACTACCAAGAGATCTTTACCTTTTTCTTTTAAGAGTAAAGTATTGTCAATTTTACCTCTCTTGTAGTTATGCTCAAGCAAAAACTTTTATAATCTTTCATACCATGCTCTTGGTGCCTGCTTGAGCCCATAAAGTTCTTTGTCAAGTTTGTACACATGATCAGGGCTCTCCTTGCTTTCAAACCCCGGAGGTTGCTTGACAAACACTTCTTACTTTAGATAGCCATTGAGGATGGCACTCTTGACATCCATCTGGTGAAGAGTGAATTCCATGTAAGCAGCAAAGGCTATAAGGAGTCTTATTGCTTCCAACCTTGCAACTGGAGCAAAAGTTTTATCGTAGTTTATGCCCTCCTCTTGGCTATATCATTGAACCACCAATCTTGCCTTGTTCCTTGTAACAGTTCCATCTTCCCTCAAGTTTGTTTCTGAAGACCTATTTTGTGCCAATTACTAATCTGTCCAAGGGTCTTGGTACCAGATGCCAAACTTGACTCCTTTCAAATTGGTTGAGTTCATCTTGCATTGCATTTACCCAGTCTGCATCCTGCAAAGCCTCAGCAACATTATTAGGTTTAATAAGAGATAAAAATAGCATCAAAAGCACAAACATTCTTTAATGAAGATCTGGTTTTGATTCCGAAGGTTGGATCAATAATTATGTTCTCAATGGGATGAGAACTTTGATACTTGTAAGGTTTCACAACCAACTGGTTTGCTATTGATGTTCCTTCAGTGTTTTGTTGTTGTGGAACAAGTTTAGGGACATGTTCCATTGAGGTTTGGGGATCATTTCCTTTTTTTTCTGTTTCCCCTTTCAGGTAGCCCTGAGTAGAAGGACCTATTCCATCACCTGTTCCTTCTTCCAGTGCAGCTTTAGTCTGGGCTGTGGTTTCATTTAAGTTTCTCACCAGACCAATTGCTTCATCATCATGTTCCTATCTCTCAGAAAGAATGTTAGTTTCATCAAAAACTACATGAAAACTTTCTTCAACACACATAGTTCTTTTGTTATAGACCTTATAAGCTTTACTCTGTGAAGAATATCCCAAGAATACTCCCTCATCACTTCTGGGATCAAACTTGCCTAGGGAGTCTTTACCATTATTGTGCACAAAGAACTTGCATCCGAATGCCCTAAGATGGGATATATTTGGTTTCCTCCCTTTAAGTAACTCATAGGGAGTTTTCTCAACAAGAGGTCTAGTCATGCATCTATTTATGATGTAGCATGCAGTATTTACAGCTTCTGCCCAGAATCTATGGGGAAGTTTACTAGAAAGAAGTATAGTCCTAGCCATATCTTCAAGTGTCCTATTCTTTCTTTCAACTACTCCATTTTGTTGTGGAGTCCTAGGAGCATAAATATTATGATTTATGCCATGCTCATCACAAAATTCAGCAAATTTAGCATTTTCAAATTCAGTGCCATAATCAGACCTTATTGATGCAAGTTGATTACCTAGTTGTTTATGAGTTTTTCTAACAAAAGAAGTGAACATGTCAAATGCTTCATATTTAGATGTTAAAATCAATGTCCAAGTAAACCTAGAGTAATCATCAACAAGCACCATCACATATCTTTTACCACATCTTCTTAATGTTCTCATTGGACCACAGAGATCCATATAGGCCAGTTCTATCATTCTGGTGGTACTTACCACTTTCTTTCATTTAAAGGAAGATCTTACCTGCTTCCTCCTTGCACAAGCCTCACAAACTTTGTCTTCCTTGAACTTGATGTTAGGAAGTCCTATCACCAAGTCCTTGGAGACTAATTTATTGAGTTGACTCAGACTTGCATGTCCAAGTCTCTTGTGCCAAAGGAGGGGATCATTGTCCAACATACTTAAGCAAGTGAGTTCATTTTCTGACAATGTGGATAGATCTACAATATATATATTGTTCACTCTTTTTCCCTGCAAAACAATCTTGTCAGTGGTAAGATTAATCACAAAGCATTTTGTAGAGGTGAATGCTACCAAGTTACCTCTATCACACAGTTGTGATACACTAATTAGACTGTATTTTAGGCCATCTATCAAATAGACATTCTCAATCGAGTGACAGTCATTCTTACCTACCTTACCAACCCCAATGATCTCACATTTCTTACCATTTCCAAAGGAGACACTACCTCCTTTGAGGTCCTCAAGTGAAAGGAACTGGTTCTTTCTTCCTGTCATGTGCTTTGAGCAGCCACTATCAATGTACCATATTTGGCTGCTCCCCTTCACTTGGACCTGCAAAAGGAAATCAAGGGTTAGTCTTAGGAACCCAAACTAGTTTGGGTCCCTTTCTATAGGCTAAAGGATGAATCAAATTCTTTTTAGCCCAACCTGGTAGCCTATTTTTCACTTGAACAAACTTTTTATTCTTTTGACTAGCCTTTTCTTTTGCAGTGCATTCACTTTTATAGTGACCAGTCTTACCACAGTGTGTGCAAATTTTATTCTCAGGAAGTGTGAGATACTTGCTTTTGGGATCCTATTTAGGTGGCAGATTCCCAAAGCCAATTCCTCTTCTATTGCTACTGTGATGTTCCTGTAGCCATGAAAGTGCATCAGAGGACTTGTTCCATTTACAAGTTCTGTCTAGTTCATGCTTGACCTTGCCTAGATCCTTTGTCAAAATTATTACCTGCTTATCCTTCTTATATAACTCATCTTTTAGTTTACCTACATTTTCTTCTAGAGTGAGTTGTGTGCAATCAACTGTCTTCTAATTTGTTCCTAATTTCAGTTTTAGGTTTTTAGATCTAAGTTCTAGAATATTTGATTCAAATGTATGAACCTGGCTCTTTAGTGCAGTATTTTCACTTACAGTCTCACTAACTCTAAGTTCCAGGTTCTTACACTTTGCTTTTAAAATTACACATTCCTTAGATAGCTGTTTCTTTTCATTGTTTATATCCTCAGATTCATCAATGAAATCTAGAAGTAACTTAGATAGCCTTTCTTTAGACAAAAACTTAATATTGTCTTTTAGATGGATTATACTTACTTCAGATTCCTCATCGGATTCTCCAATTTCCATAAGTGATTGTTCATCTTCATCTTCATCATCTGAGTCCTCATCTGAGCTTTCTCCCCAAGCAGCAACCATATCCTTTGTTGATCCTTTGTACTTCTTGGGATGAACTTGTTCCTTCTTTCTGTTTCTTCGTTCAGCTCTTTCCTTCTTCCATTCAATTTCCCATTGAGGGTAGTTTTTGATGTGGTGATCAGTCTTCCCACACTTGTAGCAACCCTCATTGGTCTGTTTTTCAGGAACCATTGGTTTGATGTAGCCTCCACTTCTTGAAGAACCCTTTCCTCTCATTAGGTACTTCTTGAAGTCCTTTGTGATCATAGCCATTTCATCATCTTCTAGATCAGAACCTTCAGTGATTCTGAGTGCCAGGCGCCTTTTCTTCTTGGGTACATCCATCTTCATGGTTTGCCTTCTAAGTTCATAAGCAGTGAGATTTTCAATTAGCTCATCTAACCTAAGAGTAGCAATGTTCTTTGATTCCTGAATGGCAATGATTTTTCTCTCCCAAGTAACTAGCAGAACCCTTGTCAGAATCTTCTCAACTCTGTCTTCTTCAGAAATAATCCTTCCAAGAGACTTAAGTTCATTTGTCAGTGTGGTGAACCTTGTATACATCTCCTGGATGGTTTCCCCTTCCTTCACGGTGAAATTCTCATATTGAGAATATAGTAGTGTTCCTCTGGACCTCTTCACTTGAGGTGTTCCTTCATGGGCCACTTGCAAAGTGTCCCAGATTTCCTTAGCAGCGGTACAGCTTTGGATTCTACTGTACTAATCTGGACCGAGTCCACATACAAGCCATTTTTTGGCTTTAGCATTCTTCTCCCATTTCCCCAAGTCGTCAGCAGTGCAGTCAGCTCTTGTTTTTGGCACCTCTTCTCCTTCATCATTTATCTTCATGGTAGCTAGTGGACCATCTGTGACAATGTCCCAGAGCTCATAGTCTTCTCCTATGATGTGATCTCTCATCATGTTTTTCCACCAAGAGTAATACTGGCCGTTGAAGAGTGGTGGCCTAGCAGTGGATTGCCCTTCCCAGTTTCCAGGTGGTGCACTAATCTTGATCTTCTCCTAAGGTGTTAGACTCTTCAAGGATAACCTGCTCTGATACCAATTGATGTTTTAACTTCAATACCATAAAAGAGAGGGGGGGGTTTGTGTGGTGTCCAATTTTTTATGTGTACAGATTATGGAAGGACCTGGTTCTTCTATGTGTTCCTTATACTACTGTTGCGGAATAATAAATACAAAAATTAAAGAACACAAGTATTTTACGTGAAAAATACCCGGCTCAAAAGGTAAAAAAAACACGACCTACTTCCCAGTAGGATTTTCCCAAACTCGCCACTAAATCACTGAGCCAAAAATTACATTTACAAAATACTTTTGTAAACCTAGGATTAACTCTAATCCCGTTGTGGCAACCAGCCTCTAACTGCTACGACAACTTCAAGTTAACTCTAACTTGAATACTTTGAGTACCTATTACAATTGCCTCTAGATAAAGCTGAAAGGTACAATATGAAAATACCTACTACAATTTAACTAGAATAAGAGACGGACACTTGGAACGGGCTCTTCTATCTGGTTCATGTAGCTTCAGGTTCGCACACTTGAATCACACATGAACTGCTTGCAAAATGTCTTGCTATTTTGCTCTCAATTCACGTTTAACTTCTGCTTTTGTGTGTCACCTGTAGAATAAGAACATCTTGCGATTTATAGAGTTATTAGAGTAGAAAATAACTAGAGTTCTAATGCTACTCTTCCTTGGTGGAAGAGTTCTAGTTAATCTCAACTACTAACTCCATCCTTATCTTGGATAATATTCTCGTTGAGTAAGGAGTCCTTCTCCTTATCAATTATGCAATCTTTTCGATCAGGAGATATCTATTATTATGCCAGATTTCGTTTATCTCCTGCATGTGCATCTCACGTACTTTGAATCTGCATGTGTCTATGCCTACCAGTGATGGACCTGGTTCATCCCTGAGTTTCTTTGTCAATCTTCAAAACTATCCTTAACTTGGGCTAACATTATGGTAATAGACTTTTGGTTTAGCAGCAAAATTCCATTGTGAGGCTATAAACCGCTTCATGGCTCCTATTGATGGAGAATCCCCAATAACATACAATATAAACAGCCTTATGCCATTTTGTGTTTTCAGCCTCCATCTCTTCCTGCTGTCGTTGGACCTTCCTGATTCCATCTTGAATCATAGGAGGTATAAACATTAGGTTCATTCCTCTTGCAGCCATCTTGTTACTAGTAAACAAATTTGCCCAAGTTCTCTCACCCTTCCTAGAATCTGATTTTGTCTTCTCCTGAATTTGTGCACTGGTAGTACTCTGTTCCTTTCCTTTTTGCTCCTCCATTTGGATTGTTTTGCTTGTACTATCAGTAGTCTCTTGATTGAGTGTTCTTTCATCGTCGTAAGTTTTTCATATTGCATGCTCATTGTTCTCGCTATAGTAGGCAATGGAACAATTGTTGTTGCTGGGCTTCCCACACCAATCACCACACCAGCAGATTTAGGTGTAGAATTCATCATACTAGTACTCGAATTTCCTAGATTGGTTGGTGAATTCATCTTCATGGCACAAGATCCTCCAGAATTAGGCACTGTCGATGTTTTTCCCTTTTCGCATCCTAGGGTTTCTATTTGTGTTGAGACTCTTCCCAGACTTTCATTCCGACTTCCTGATGCAATGAACTCAACTAATTGAACCTTTGTCATAGTCTGTTTTGGTCGCCCTCTCCCTATTTTCAATCAGCGCTTGTTAGCAAAGCACGCTTAACGTGCGCCGAGAGAGAAGAGAGAAAAATGCGACTTCTAGTATTGATTAACTTAAATCTTTTTAACTATTATTTTCTTCTAACATGTTGTTATAGGTAACCTATCTTATTTTTCAGGTTACTAACTATATTTTTTTATGAAAGAACTCATATGTGAATTCAGTATTAGAACATTATGGATTCGAATTTGGAATCCTACCACAAATCATTCAATTTATTGAGTTTGGAATCTATTATTTGTAATTATCTAGTAAATTTTTAAACGCATATATGAGTTTTAAGTCAAAGTTACTGAGTTTTAAGGGATTTGTAAGTGTGAAATTCTTTTACCCCGATCTAAATTTGGACAGGTGACTTTTTCTCAAATTCTCCTAGTTTTGAGGCCAAGAATGTGTGTTACCACTTACCTTACAATCAAGATTTACAGATGTCAGCATTGGATGAGTATTCAAATCTATAAATACAGAGTCTTCGATCGTAAAACAAACACATCCAACAATTGTAAAATCTACAAGAGTTTCAGTTTTAAATTGTATCATTACTTATTGTTTCTGTTTTTCCAAGTTCAAAAGCAAATCATGGATAATTCTCAGAAAATTAGCTACCAAGCTGGCGAGACCAAGGGCCAAGCCCAGGTGTTGCCATTTCTTTCTTTGTTTAAATTCTAGTTATTGGGGTATATATATGATGCACCCAATCTTAGTTTTAGAAATTTCATTTCTAAGTTGTGGCATATATAGTTACACGTTGTTTCAAAATAAATAGTGTGGTGAGATGGTTGAGATCCTTTCATTCTTATTTAAATGTTATGCATTTGAGTCTGTGGAATGAAAAGAATATTTTGGTAGAGGCACCTTATCCCTCTTACTGGACATATCCAACGCGAGTGCCTAACGCCGACTGAAGTGTAAGGCAGTTCAACTTCCTTAAGGCCCCAAAATTTTGGGGGCCCCATTTTTCGTTGGTAATAATTTTATGAATTAATTTTATATAAATAATTGATTATCTTAAGATTAGAAAGTATAATTTTTAATACAAAAAAGGAAAAAAAAATAATTTATTACTAATGTTGACTGTTGAGATTTGAATAATCCGAAGCATATAAGAACATTTTTGATTTTGTTATGTGGTGGGTAAAAATTGAGGTCACTAGATGATAAAAATTTAAAAAAAATATTGACTCACCTCGATAAAAACATAATAGCCACTCTGACATGATAGTTTAGACTTATTTCTCAAATTATATAGCGCTAAGGAAAATATTACAGTACAAGATAAGACTCTAATCGACATACTTAATAAGATAACAAGACTTAATTTTTTTTTCAAATGCCTATATTCCTTATAGAATAATACTACTATAACAGTTACATCCGGGGAGAGAAGTTTTTCCAAAAAACAATTATTAGAATAAATTTATTATAAGAAAATTATTAATAATTTTGCATCTAAAAGAGTTAGGAAAATAAATTTCAAATAAAAATATATAATTTTAAAAATAAAAAAAAAATTAAGCCCTCTCATCGAAATTTTGCTTTAGGCCACCAACAATGTTGAGCCGTCGTGCGAGTACCTAAAAGAAGAAAAAAAAACATTTCTTTTCGTGCAACCTTGTCTTTAGTTAAGTAAGGGCTGAAAATGTTTTTAGCTACTGCTTCCTGGATATATAACGTTTGTAATATTTTGATGCATATAGGAAAAAGGTAATCAGTTGATGGAACAGGCTGGGAATGCTGCGCAGTCTGCCAAGGAAACAATGCAAGAGGTTTGACCATTTCTATTATCATCGTTATTAGACAAGATTATCTGATTTTTCTAAACTTATTTATCATGGATTAAGATATATACATTGATCGACATAGTAAAAATAAATTTATGCTAGCACAGTATCATTTTAGTTTAACCTATCGATAACATATTACCAATTAATGTTTATTAGTAATGTTTATTATACATATTTGCTTTATTATAAGTGATTGATCGTATAACATCAACACATTTTGGAATTTAAACTTATATATATAATTAGTAAAAGATAATATGTTATATTTTTGGTGATATTTTGATATAGATGGGGCAGCAAGTGAAGGCCACTGCACAAGGAGCAGCTGATGCAGTTAAAAATGCCACTGGGATAAACAAATGAACCATGACATTGAATTTCACAATGTTATAGTTTATGAAGATCTTATTTCTTCTTATTTTAGGCTACCAATTTATGTTTCTTAGGTTTGAATTATTTATTGAGAGGTTCTATATTTATGAATTATAGAAACGTGAGCGAGTTAGGTACCACACAATATATTTAGTTCAAAACTAAGAATATGCAGACACTCCACCTCAATAATATAATAATATTGTAATAATGTTTGGTTCTTATAAGTAGTTTCTCTACTTGGATTCAAATTGCAGTATATATATATATATATATATATATATATATATATATATATATATATATATATATATATATATATATATATATGTGTGTGTGTGTGTGTGTGTGTGTGTGTAGACCATAATCGGACTTTCACAAAATATTACTAAAACTTTTCTCAATATTATAACGACAACGTGATGGAAATAACAAATAATTCGTATCAGTAATATTCCTTTATCTTTTAGGGAATTACAAGTTTTCGACACGATAGTTCGATCCCAGCTGTGTCAAATACTCCATCCGATGCATGCCAAAACAATTATTATTATTAGTAAGGAAATGATATTCTATGACTAGTTACAATTTGAATATAAGAAAATGAATACAACGATCGATCTTTTGTATTTTATTTACTTATTTTCTGTGTTATTTTCATCAATTTTCTATAAAAAAGAGTCATATAATTATTAAAAGATCATTTTTATTATGATCCTTCTTTCCAAAAAAAGTAAAGAAAGTGATGCTCCTATAACCATTTATAATTTTAATAAAAGAAAATAATCTTACAAAAAAATTCTTTGTTTAATTACAGATCATCTCCTATGTTATTCTTATTAATATCATGGGAAAAGGGTAATATAACGAAAATAACATTTGTAATATATTACTAAACTAAGTTAGGCTATATTACAAAACGTGGATAGTTTAGGATGGTATATGATGGTCACCAATTGAGTTATAATCAATTCGCTTTGGGTTGCTTACCAATATTAATAATTGATGATTAGACAATTCGAACAATTTCGAATTTATCTCAAATTAATAGAAATTAAATCTCATAAATTTACTCATCCCAAATGTCAGTGATTGTTTTTCAACCTCTTCCTATTCTCTTTTTTAATTTTTCACTCGGTGTTCAATATTCGTATTGAGGCTTGACTAAATTCGAATACGCGCCGGAAAGTTTCACGGCCAAGAATATGTTTTACCACTTATCTTAAAATCTAGATTTTCAGATGTCGGCATTGGACTAGCATTAAAATCTATAAATACAGAGTGTAAAACAAAAAACACCTTCCTTAGTACCCTGTGGCCAAGAATGTGTTTTACCACTTATCTTAAAAAACTAGATTTTCAGATGTCGGCATTGGACTAGCATTAAAATCTATTAATACAGAGCGTAAAACCAAAAACATCTTCCTAGTCCTGTGGCCAAGAATGTGTTTTACCACTTACCTTAAAAATCTAGATATCCAGATGTCAGCATTGGATTGGCTTACAAATCTATAAATACAAAGTCTTTGTAAAACGAAAAACACATCCATAAGCAATTGTAAGGTTAATTGTGTCCACTACTTGTTTCTAAATATTTCCAAGTTCAAAAGCAAAAAACCATGGACAAAAATCAGAAATTGAGCTACGATGTTGGTGTAGCTAAGGGCCAAGCCCAGGTTTGCATTAATCTTCAGTATCTCTTCCATGCGATTTTCATTTTTAGTTGGTGTTTTCTTTTTATATGTTTAAATATTGACGATAGAATTATCCCTTGCAAGTTGACCCGGATATAACTACGATATAGAAAATCATGGTCCAATCTTAGTTTTACTAATTTCATTCAATCGAGTAGGGGCGTCTTTTAGCCTTTTTTTCAACATAGGTTCTATAGGAGTTTTGTTTTTTTTAAAACATTCCATTTAGTGAGCTTATAGTTAATAAAGTTGATGAAAATCGTAGGAGACCATGACGTTACATAACAAATACAGATAAAAAATATCTGTGGATCCGTCTAAGTATTAATGAACAGAATTATATGATACTTGCATTGGTGAAAACATTTAATGGATTTCGGACACCACCAGTATCGTTTTGGAACGAAAAAACTCTTCCTTTCTGCATGAAATTTGTCTTATTTTTTCACTCTAGATGTCTATACGTAAAAGAAGTTTAACTGTTTTAGCTACTACTTCAGTACTTCCTAGATAACACTGTGATAATTTTTGAATTTGCGATGCCTCAGGAAATAGGTAATCAATTGTTGGAGAAAGCTGGGACTGCTGTGCAGTCTGCCAAGGAAACAGCGCAAGAGGTTCGGACATTATTAATTATTCATTTATCAATCAAACGTGACATTTACACAAATAGCCGACCGAATTTACTATTTACTATTCTTATCCGGTATACATAAATTATATATCCGCAAGCTATTTTTAGCTAAAGCGGTTGAGTGAGCGGTTACTTAGATTTGTTCTTCAAAATTCATTTAATCTATATAAATAATTTATCCAGGGCCGATAACCTCTTTTTAGAAGTTTAAGTACCTTTAACTCAAAATCTAAGCTTCGCCCTAGCATCCTGTAGATATTAGTCTTTGCAAAAAAATCTGAAATTTTTAAAGGTTATTTATATTAGAAATATTCTTTTTTATTTTGGTGATATTTTGATATAGGTGGGGCAGCAAGTGAAGGCCAAAACACAAGAAGCAGCAGAGGCCGTTAAAAATGCCACTGGCATGAACAAATAAACCACGTTAATTTCTACCATATTATAGTTTATGAAGATCTTAATTTCTTCTACTTCAATTGGGCTACCAATTTATGTTGCTTAAGTTTGAATTATTGGTGAGAACTTCTGCGTTTCTGAATTATATTTCAGAAGCAGCGTCTGTAATAATATTGTAATAATGTTTCGTTCTTAATTATAAATGCATATATTGTTGGGAATAAACCTCTTACCAAAATAATATTCACGGTAATAAAGCGGAATAATAATGTAGCACCGAGATACGGTAATTAACAAGAATAAAAGAGTAACAATGACACCAAAATTTTTACGTGGAAAACCCTTCTGAATAAGGGGAAAAACCACGACCCCGAGAGGAGCAACTGATATCACTATAGTAAGGAATTTTACAACTTTGTAGGTCGGAGGTAAATACTCCAAAGACCACTACAACACTCAAAAGAAATAACCCTCTTTTGATATTCCCACCTCACTACAATATCGCTCTCTCTCTATTTTCCTCACAGACTATTTTCTTATACCTTGTCTGTGAAACCTTACTCTTTCTTTCTCTCTTTGTTGGTGTGTAGAAATGAGAGTTGAAGCTCTCCTTTTATAGCCAAAGCTTCACCCTCTAAAGCCTACAATATTTGACAATTTACACACACTTTTCACAATTCAACAAAGTTGGCTACCAAACCAAAGAAATTCAACAAGGTTGGCTACCAACCAAACCAAGTCAACAAGGTTGGCTACCAAACCAAAGAAAACTCTTATTAGGCACATGCCTAATACTTCTTCAATGAGATGGACATCATCAATCTCCCCCTCCAGTCTCATTCATCTAGAGGAGGTAGCACTGTCTTCTAGTTTGAGTGCATGCCGACAAGTTCTTTGCATAGCTCGAACTTGTTCCTTGGTACCACCTTGGTCAGCATATCTGCGGGATTCTCACTTGTAGAAATCTTCAAGACTTTTAGAGATTCATCATCTACCATTTCTCGAATCCAATGATATCTCACATCAATGTGTTTGGTCCTTGCATGGTACATAGAGTTCTTGCTAAGGTCTATTGCACTTTGACTGTCACAATAGACGACATACTCCTTCTGATGCAATCCAAGCTCTTGAAGGAATCGCTTGAGCCATATCATCTCCTTGCCAGTTTCTGTAGCGGCAATGTACTCTGCTTCAGTTGTTGAAAGTGCAACGCACTTCTGCAACTTAGACTGCCATGATATAGCTCCCCCTGAAAATGTAAATAAATATCCAGTAGTAGATTTTCTGTTGTCAATGTCACCTGCCATATCAGCATCTGTATAGCCCTTCAAGATTGAATCAGATCCTCCAAAGCACAAACAATCTCCCGTGGTACCTCTCAGGTACCTGAGTATCCACTTGACTGCTTCCCAATGTTCCTTTCCAGGATTTTCAAGAAACCTGCTGACAACACCAACTGCGTGAGCAATATCAGGTCTAGTACATACCATTGCATACATCAAGCTTCCGACTGCTGAAGCATAAGGAACTTTAGCCATGTTCCCTTTCTCCTCCACTGTTGTAGGACACATCTTCTTACTCAACTTTAGATGACCAGCAAGAGGTGTGCTGACTGGCTTAGCATTCTTCATGTTGAAGCGTTCTAGTACACGTTCAATGTACTTCTCCTGAGATAGCCACAACTTTCTACTTGTTCTCTCTCGAACTATCTTCATCCCTAGAATTTGTTGTGCTGGGCCCAAGTCCTTCATATCAAATGACTTGGACAGATCTCCTTTCAACTTTGCTATCAACCCCTTGTCTTTTCCTACAATTAACATGTCATCCACATACAACAACAATATAATAAAGTTATTCTCAGAAAATCTTTTGAAGTATACACATGGATCAGAATAGGTCTTTAGGTATGTTTGACTTTTCATGAATGAATCAAACTTCATGTACCACTGCCTTGGTGCCTGCTTCAATCCATAAAGACTCTTATTCAATTTGCACACCATGTGTTTCTTTCCAGCTACTTCAAATCCTTCTGGTTGCTCCATATAAATCTCCTCTTCCAAATCTCCATGAAGAAATGCAGTTTTCACATCCAACTGCTCCACTTCAAGATCTAGGCTAGCTGCTAAGCTCAAAATTGTTCGAATAGAAGTCATTTTAACAACGGGGGAGAAAATTTCGTCAAAATCAATACCTTTCTTCTGTTCGAAGCCTTTAACCACCAATCGAGCTTTGTATCTGACCAGCTTGCCATCTCCATCTTTCTTGAGTTTAAAGACCCATTTGCATTTGAGTGGTCTTTTACCCTTTGGAAGTTCAACCAGCTTGTATGTGCCATTTTTCTGGAGAGATTCCATCTCTTCTTGCATAGCTTTCATCCACTGGTTCTTTTCTGGATGGGACAACACCTCCTTAAGACTTTCTGGCTCCCCCTCATCACTGATGAGGACATACTCTGTGGAAGGGTACCTGCGTGACTCTACCCTTGGCCTCTCTGATCTCCTCAGAGGTTGAGGTTGTTCTTCTCCCTGAGTGGGGTGCTCCACTTCCTCGACACCTTCATCAAGTTGCTCCCCCTGCTCAATAACCTCACCAGGTTGCTCCCCCTGCTCGGCAACCTCGTCGGTCATACTTTCTGCACTTGTGGGATTGTTAGAAGTAGAAGGAATAGTAACAAAGTTAGGAATTATACCATTCTTCGCCTTTTCTGACATATCAGCAGCAGTTCCAACTTCACTTTCTCGGAAGACTACATCTCTACTTCTGATGACCTTCTTCTTTACAGGATCCCACAGTCTGTACCCGAACTCTTCATCTCCATATCCGATAAATATGCAGGGAATAGATTTATCATCCAGCTTTGTTCTCTGCTCTTTTGGTACATGTGCAAAAGCTCTGCAACCGAACACCTTCAGATGCGAGTAGGACACCTCCTTGTTGGTCCAGACTCTCTCTGGGATTTCAAACGCCAACGGAACTGATGGACTCCTATTGATCAGGTAACAGGCTGTCTGAACTGCTTCACCCCAGAATGACTTAGGCAGTTTAGCCATTCTGAGCATGCTTCTCACCTTCTCCACAATGGTGCGGTTCATCCTCTCGGCTACGCCATTGTGCTGTGGGGTTCCAGGAACTGTCTTTTCATGTCTGATCTCATGACTTGAACAATACTCTTCAAATTCCCTTGAAGTGTACTCACCTCCATTGTCACTTCGGAGACGCTTTAGCTTTCGACCCGTCTCCCTTTCTACTAGAGCATGAAACTTCTGGAAAACTTGAAACACCTGATCTTTGGTTTTCAAAATATAAACCCATAATTTTCGTGAAGCATCATCAATAAAAGTAACAAAATATTTGTTACCGCCCATTGATTCAATTTCCATTGGGCCGCAAACATCAGAATATACTAAATCAAGTATATTCAATTTTCTTTCAGACGATGTCTGAAATGAGACTCTATGCTGCTTACCAAATAAACAGTAGTCACAAGGTTTTACCGTTGTACCTTTGGCATAAGAAATGAGTGATTTCTTGGCAAGAATCTGCAATCCCTTCTCGCTCATATGACCCATTCTTTTGTGCCACAAATCTACAGAAATCTCATTTTGTGTCGCGTTCAATTCACCTTGGCATATTTCTGCATTTGTCCTGTACAACGTGCCACGAGCAACTCCCTTTGCAATCACCAATGATCCCTTAGTGAGTCTCCACTTTTGATTTGCAAAATAGCTCTCGTATCCATCTCGGTCTAAAGCAATTCCCGAGATCAAGTTCATCCGTAAATCAGGTACATGCCGCACATCCTTTAGAACCAATGTGCATCCGACATTTGTCTTGATACAAATGTCACCAATCCCTGCAATCGGTGTGGCATGGTGAGATGCCGCTGTGTCAACCACCCATTCCGACTCTGATCTCTTACCGGTGTGGCATGGTGAGATGCCGATGTGTCAACCACCCATTCCGACTCTGAACCTGACAGGTGCATGCATTCCTCTTCCTCATTTATAAAGAGGACAACATTATCATTATTTTGCACCATGGCGGCTGTGTTGTCGTCATTCTTCTGGCCACTGGTTTCACCTTTGCCCTTCCTTGGATTTGGGCAATCTCTTTTGAAGTGACCTGGTTGATTACAGTTGTAGCAATTTCTGACTCTTGATTTGGATCGGTTCTTTGACTTCCCACGAGCTCCGGATCTACCATAGTTGTTCGAACTCCTTTGATAACTCCTGCCTCTACCTTCTGTGATGAGAGCTTGTCCTTGATTTTCAGGCTTCTTTCTTATCTTCTCATTGAGTAGAAGAGCCGATGTGACATCTTTCAACTCAATAGTAGTCTTACCGTGCAGGATGGTTGTTGCCAAGTTATCGTACGAAGATGGCAACGAGTTCAATAGCAAGATGGCTTTATCTTCTTCCTCGATTTTCACTCCGAGGTTGGCAAGCTGTGTGATTAGTCCGTTAAACACATTTAAATGTGACAAAAAATTCGTACCTTCACTCATGTGTAGGGCGTATAACTGCTTCTTCAGGTACAATTTATTTGTCAGCGTTTTGGACATGTATAGGCTTTCCAACCTTGTCCAAATTCCTCGTGCAGTGTCTTCATCAATGATGTTATTTACCACATCATCTGATAAGTGCAACCTAATTGCACTAGCAGCTCTTTCATCCAAGTCAGCCCAATCCTCAGCTTTCATGGTATCAGGCTTTTTGGAATCAACATCTAGAACCTTGTGTAATCCTTGTTGGATGAGCAGATCTCTCATCCTTCTTTGCCATGTTGAGAAACCGTTATCTCCATTGAATTTTGCTACCTCGTACTTTACTCCGGACATTTTTATTTTTCACCAAGTATAGTACTACCGACAGTGAATAGTATTTCAGTGAACGAGCAGAACCTGTGCTCTGATACCAGTTGTTGGGAATAAACCTCTTACCAAAATAATATTCACGGTAATAAAGCGGAATAATAATGTAGCACCGAGATACGGTAATTAACAAGAATAAAAGAGTAACAATGACACCAAAATTTTTACGTGGAAAACCCTTCTGAATAAGGGGAAAAACCACGACCCCGAGAGGAGCAACTGATATCACTATAGTAAGGAATTTTACAACTTTGTAGGTCGGAGGTAAATACTCCAAAGACCACTACAACACTCAAAAGAAATAACCCTCTTTTGATATTCCCACCTCACTACAATATCGCTCTCTCTCTATTTTCCTCACAGACTATTTTCTTATACCTTGTCTGTGAAACCTTACTCTTTCTTTCTCTCTTTGTTGGTGTGTAGAAATGAGAGTTGAAGCTCTCCTTTTATAGCCAAAGCTTCACCCTCTAAAGCCTACAATATTTGACAATTTACACACACTTTTCACAATTCAACAAAGTTGGCTACCAAACCAAAGAAATTCAACAAGGTTGGCTACCAACCAAACCAAGTCAACAAGGTTGGCTACCAAACCAAAGAAAACTCTTATTAGGCACATGCCTAATACTTCTTCAATGAGATGGACATCATCATATATAACAGCACTTGCAGTAGCTATATGATCCAAATTCACTTGGATGTACTAGCTTTGCTGTTCTTATACCTTCGTGTAGGGGTGTACATAAGCTGAGTTGGTTTGGATTTTCAATTATTCTCAAGATTACAACAACCTGAAGGAAATAATAATTAATAATTCTTATCAATAATTTTCCTTCATCTGTTACGGAATTAAATGTTTTTTACATGATAGTTTGATTTATGCGTTAAATAGTATGGAAATAATTTCCTATAACCACTTATGATCTGACTAGAGGAAAGTGACCCTATCAAAATATTACGTATGTGTTTTATTTGGGGTTTTAACATATTTCATATAAAAGTGATCTAACTAATAATGGACCACAAATTAGAATTGAATCTCCCGTCAAATATCCTTAGCGCCACAGTTTTCGTTAAGTTTTACGGGAAAATTAGGACAATTTCGTAAAGTTCAAGGATAAATTTAAACTTTTCCCTTGTATACAAAAGGACATGTATTGAAAAACTTTCGCCAGTAAATAAGCATATTTAGACCAATTTTATATTTAACGGTAGGGACAAATCTCGTCGAAACTATTAATGATGACATATTTGGACAATTTCACAAAGTTCAATGGCATATTTGAACGCTATCCCTATTTATTTATTTATTTATTTATAATGATGGAATAGATTAATTGTGATAAAGCCAAACTCATTTGCGTTAATTTAATTAGTGCATTTGAATTACAAACCAAACTCATTTATCTTGTGGTCATAAGCTTCCATTTTGATTCGCCAAAGTGTGTCATTTATAAACTTGGCAAGCATGAATCGCGTCACGACCCAACACATGAGTAATCCTCAACAGAAGATAACCATATAAATAATGAATTATAATCGCGAAATTTACAATAACTATCCAAGAATTAGTGTCACAAGTCATGAGCGACTAAGAATGAGAATACAACACAGATATGAAAAATTAATATCTATTCGAAATATTTAAAATTGATATACAAGTCTCAAACTACCATGAACAAGATGACAACTTGCAAATGGAACACTACTATATCTTTATTTCTTGCTCTCGAACTCTACAATATTATATGATTATGCAGTTCTACCATGTAAAATAAGTACATAAAATCCATAATGTTAAGCTAGCATGTGAAGGATGCCTATAATATTATTCTAGCATGAATAAAATGCTCAAACAGTCATACAATATTAATCATGACATACAATATCCTACCATGTTAAACTAGCATTTGAGAGATGCCTATAGTGTGATACTAGCATGTGAAGATACACTTATAATGATGACATAAGTAAACCAATTAGAGCATATGAAGTGAAGCATATACCAAACAAGGCATAAAAGGCATAAATTACTAACTCAAGCATGAATAAACCTTAGGATATGCATATACACTCGTCACCTCACATATATGTTACTTCAAAACACATAGCACGTAACAACAAGATAATTCTTAAAAATAATTTCATCAAGTCAAGATTAGGCAAGATACTTACTCTTCTTAGGCTAGCTCTATTCTTCTAAATCCGCTTTTCCTACTCCAAATTTAGCAAACGAGACCACTCTAGCCCAAAGAGTGTTGCACGATATCAAGCAAAATCATAAGACTCAATTCACTAAGAATTATTTTTTTGAACAAAGTCAACAAAAGTCAATCTTGGGCTTGTAGAAGTGTGTGACCATCTCATCTAAAAGTTTAACCTGTTAGAATGAGCACACTTATATTTACTTAATTATATCTTCAACACCCCTCCCCCCTCACGTGCGACGTTGATTTTTTTTTTTGTTGAGCCAAGTACGTGAAAATTCTTTTTTATTATTGGGTGGTAGTGAGACTCAAACCCAGAACCTCTGCCTGCTCCAATACCATGTTAAAGTGTGTGTCCATCTCATCAAAAAGCTTAAGCTGTGTCACAACCCAAAATCCACCTAGTCGTCAAGGCACCTAACCCTAGTGCTAGGTATGCTTAACATATAATAAGGTAACTCAAGTAAAAGATCAATAACAATGATATTCAGCTTAAAGTATGTATATTTATATGCATATTGCCTCGTATTTTACTCATGTTTCGTAGATTTCGGATGTGTAATGTAATGATTTATGCTAATTCGTGGTATTTTTATATGTAAGAATTATCCGAAGGCAATGTGGCACGAAGGTGCGTGAATTGAAGCAAAAAGGGAATGAAATGGGAAAAGGCCACAAAGTAGAGCTCAGGCTAGCGTGGGGCGCTACCTTTGGCGTAGAAATCAGAACATCAAAATCCCCAGTGCTAGGGATAGCGCCCCATGCAACCCTCGGTGCTGGTGATGGAAATTTCTCCTACCTCGACCGGGACAAGGTTATTTCAACCCAAGACACCCTCAACTCATATAAAAGCAAGCCTAAACCTATTTTGGAGGGGAAGCCGCCACTTTGAGAGGAAAATACACACACGGAATACTTAGGAGTAAGGATTCTCAGTTTTTTTTCATATTTCTTAGTATTTTTAGCTATTCAACACTTGTGAAATTATTTTGATTTTATCATGAGTGGCTAAAATCCATAGTTCTGGGGTTGTGATTCATCCATAAATATTGTTATTTGAAGTTGACTTAACCTTGATTAGAATTTGCTAATATGTGATTGTTTTTTTAATTCTATGATTAATTGCTTAATTGTCAAGCCAATAGTTAGGTTCTATTTACTATCTATGCTATGCTTGGGAAAGCTACGTTTAGATTAGAGAAGAGCTGAAGAGGGCATGATCTTAACTCTAAGTGGAGGGTGGATTTGTGGTTAGGATAGGAATATACCTAGTCACCATAATCAATTGAATATCATAATCGTAATGCTTTCTTAATAGATAAATTCCATAGGAATATAGGAATGTAGGCGTTAATCTATTTTGAATAGGCGAGTAATAATTCGGGAGAATACTACGAGAGAAATTATTTGATTAATTAGCAACCATGAGCGAATTTTATGAAAGGGAGAGTTAATTAGAACGTAATAGGATTGGTGAATCGATCACAACCCTGAAATATTCATCTCTAACTGAATACACAACAATTATTTTGCTGCTTGATTAATTAGTAACTTGTTAGAATTATTGCTTAGTATAATCACACTTTTGAACTCTGATTGACTCGAGTGAATAATAATCTTGGTAAAACTAGTAGGTAGTTAACACAAGTCTATGTGGGTTCAACACTTGATTTATTACTTTATTTGTTGTACGATCACGTATATTTGCGTGTGCGTTTGGGAGCAACACCCACCGTTGCCGGGGACTTGAATATTCACTACTTTACTAGCTTTTACTTTAGTTGTTTATTTCGTCAAGTCCAACGTTTCTTATTGGTTGCTCTGCTCTCAGGAACTTTGATTGAATGCGAAGGGTCAGAAGCCAAAATAGACTTTCAAGGCTTTGACCCCGAAGCTGAGAGAACATTTCACAAGAGGTTGAGAGAAGCAATGGATATAGATAATCTTCAGGTACTTGTTCAATTACCTGTGAATATGGCGAAGGAGCAACATATGGTTGTTCAAGAGGTGGTGATGCCCAACATTGCTAATGACACCTCCAGCATTGTGAAGCCCAGAATCACTGGGCACTCTGATCTAATACAGAGCATGATCCAGTTATTACATGCAAATGGGCAGTTTATGGGTCTTCCACGCACAAAGATCCACAACAACACATTCTGAACTTCTTGGAGATTAGTGATACTTATATCACTAATAGAGTCAATCCAGACTATGTGAGACTCACACTATTCCCATTTTCTCTGTTGGGTGAAGCAAAGCGGTGGTTGAAGGCGGAACCAGCTAATTCTATTACATCATGGAATGATCTGGCGAGGAAATTTTTGACACGGTTCTTCCCTTTAGGTAAAACTGCAAAGATTAGAAGTGAGATAGTGGCTTTTAAATTGAAATCGGGGGAGTCTTTATATGCAGCTTGGGAGAGGTTCAAGGGGCTGCTTAGAGATTGTCCTCATCACAACCAGACGAATAAAGTGTTAGCTCATACCTATAGAAGGGCTACATCCAAAGACAAAGATTGTAGTGGACGCTATTGCAGGAAGTCAAGTGTTGGAGAAGAGCTTCGATTAATTTTACTGCGGAAGGCATGTCACTTGCTGGTTGAACTTGAAAATAAGGCGTAGTGGGCGATTAAGAAGTTGAACATGGACTTTGAAGCCACTGGCGAGAAGAGGCTCTTGTAGTTGAATGAGTTAGATGAGTTCAGACTGTACTCCTATGAAAATGCTAAGCTTTACAAAGAGAAAACAAAAAGAGGGCATGACAAGCGTATCAAGCCGCGTCACTTTGAACTGGGACAAAAGGTACTATTGTTCAATTCCATGCTTAAGCTATTTTCCAAAAATTTAAAATTGAGGTGGTCAGGTCCATTTGAAGTGGTGAGAGTTACTCCTTATGGCGCAATTAAGCTGCACGCTTTAAACGGTGATAGAAATGTTTTGGTGAATGGTCAAATAGTCAAACACTATTGGGGAGGTGTCATTGATCGTCAGAAGTCCAAAGTAATACTCGCCGATGAGTAAGCAAGGCCCTGCGTCATGCCTCGATGTTAAATCGCGCGCTTGTTGGAAGACAATCCAATGTTTATTATTTTTGTAGTTTAGTTTTTTTCTTTTTAGTTAGAGTAGATTAGAGCTTTTCTTGTTTTCTTTGTAGTCATAGAAATTATAAGTAGAATGGTGTGGTATGTGTATAATGGATATATTAAGTGCTCAGGGGGGATCGGGGTCTCTTCAAAAAAACAATAGAAAAAGGGAATATCAACGCCCAGGCCAGCGCCCAACGCTACCTGGGGCGCACAAAACAGGCCCAAAAATACCCCCAGCACCAGGTCTAGACGGACGTACTGGGCTGGGGCCAGGTAAGTTTAATTTTTTTTTTCTTTTTCATTTTTTTGTTTTATTACTTTTATTAACCCAATCCCATAAAACCCGACACAATTACCCGTTTCTACTCGCCCCTTAACCCATCTCCTATTACCCATACCCATTCCCCACCTAATTAAAATAAATCTGACCCCCTAAACCCCCCTTACCGTATCTCTCTCTCTCTCTCTCTCTCTCTCTCTCAACTGTGTCTCTCTCTCTATCTATCTATCTATCTCTATCTCTCTCTTAATTTTTCTAGTTTCTCTCTTTCATTCATCTCCAATCCCCCAAGTATGTTCCCCCTTCTCCATTTTCTTTTATTTTGTAGGTTATATTCCTCATCCCCCATCCCAAATGACCCCAACCCAAATTCCCCCATAGTTGTTCTTTCGAACTTATTTTCTATGGTGGGTGGCCCTAATGTGTAAGAAATTGGTTGTCAAAATTGGTTGTGAAGTTGTCTACGGAGTAGTAAACTACAATTCTCTACACTTCATTTAAAATTTGGGAGGGACACCATTTTCCACCATTATTGAATTGAGTTGCACACCTTTGATGCCCACCACGTGTTTGCTAAAATGCTTGAAAGAGTAAATTGTGCACCGGTGAAATCTGAGTAGCCAAGTGTAGTTGTATGTGATGTTGGGCTAAGTGTGAGGTGTTTGGGGGGTGGTTTTACATAACTTGAAGCTTATCTTTAATGTTCACATGGCATAACCACACCACCCACACCTTGTATCATGTATTATGTATGTTGTATCACTTGTTTAGGATTAGCTACTGTAGTGTATTAGTTATAGAAATTGGAGACCATGCGTTTACTTGCTTGCACTAAGACTAAGTCACTTTTCCATGATCAACTACTTGATTTGTGTGGAATAGTAATTTAATTATAATTGTGTGGAATGGGGAAATCTTGAGTACCCATCGCCTTGTGGTGCAACACTTTGTGCACTTTTCAACCACTATTGTGAGTATAGTACATAGAGCCTTCCGTTTTAAGTGTGGGGTCATCTTTGACTCTCACGATAACCTTAGGCGGGTTTCTTGATTCATTCTCACATTCATGTTTATTGTGTTGTAGGTTGCTATGGCTCGTGACAGTGCTACCAAGGGAAAAGGAGTGGGGAAGTCCTCTACTACTTCTCCCCTTCCTAAAAGCGCAAGCAAGGTGAAGGGTCATCTCGCCAAGCAAAAGGCAAGCAGGTTGTTGGCGGGTCAAAGAGGGCAACATCGGGGCCAATGCCCTAATTGGATTTTGTTCGGGAGGACGCCATCCATTGGTATCACAGCTTTGATCCATATGGGCGGCACGTCTCTGAAATGGGGATTAATGTGACCACCTTGGAGAAGCATTTCTCGGATGTGCTAGCTCGGTTGAGAGATATGAAGATGGACAAGTTCCTTAAGAGCCCGGGACATGCCAATTTGAGCATGGTAAGAGAGCTATATGCAAATTGGAATGAGCATTGGTTCATGTCGTGGGTTCAAGGAAAGGAAGTGCCATTGGATAAGACGTCCTTATGCAAATTCTTAGGAGTTAATTGCCCTAATCCGAGGAGACTACAAAAGTTTGTCAAGTGTCCAAGCTACCAGGCTGTTTGTCACACTCTATGTGGCATCGATTCTAATGCAAAATGGACGAGGACATAGGGAGATGACATCTTGAGATGATCCAATTTGACATCAACAAAACAGCCAAGGTATGGCAGAACTTTATGCAGGCCGGACTGATGCACTGAGTAGACTCGAGCCTGAGTGTGTTTTATTTTTTTTGATGACTGGGCAACCCATCAATGTGGGTGAGATCATGTTAGGAGAGATGGACCACACACGGTTTGGGCGTAAAATAAAAAGATTCTTCTTTGGGAACCTATTGATACAACACATGCTCTCTCTTAAGATACCTGAGTACCCCCGTTATGATGAGGTGGCGGAGGCACCAAAGGGATTAATGGACATTACTTCCTTGTTGGAATATATGTCCAAGCTGAGCCAGGCTGCGTGGAATGAGAGGGATACAAACTTTAATAGATATCTATATAGCTCCATGAATGTGATAATTAACAAGTTGGGCATGACACATGAGGAGCGGGTGCATCTACACAATGATATCTCCAGTTCTTCAAAAGAAATATTCGGAAATTGCACCAGAAAAGTGGGGATTTTGACTGCTTATTAGCGCCTTTTAGCTTTTGTTTTAATCCAAAAGCATTGAATTGTATTCTCGAAACTAATGAAATTGTTCAAAATTGCAGGAATGATGGAAGTTGGCCTCCCGAGATGAAATCCGACTCAAAAAGTAGTCCAAAGCACAAGGCAATAAAGGGCGCAGAAGCACAAATGTGCGGTCTGCATAAGAAATTGTGGACCGCAGAATTCCATCTGCGGCTGCAAACCAAGAGGAAGAATTTAGCAGAAATATGCACAAAGTGCGAACCGCACATGAATTGTGCGGCCGCAAAGCAGGGCTAAGAGTCGAAGATCAGAGAGTATGCAAGAAGACCAAGTCCAGGAGCCTCTGTGAATTGCGGACTGAACAACAATTGTGCAGCCGCAGTCCTAATTGTGCCTACCGCAGAAGATTTGCCTTGCGGCCGCAACCCATAAATGTGCGGCCACAGAAGATTGCTTCGCGGCCACAATTCAGAAATGTGCAGCCGCAGAACTCCACTTCCTGCCATATGAAAAAATCTGCGGACCGCACATGGAATTGTGCAGACGTAGAACCTCTCGAGGGGTATTTTTGTCTGAGTTTTTCAGCCTTGTATAAATAGACGAGTTTCGCAAAATTAGGTTAAGTTTGAACCTCTTAAATTATTGTATCCATTTTTCTTTACTATATTATGAAGTTTTACTTTGCTTTGGTGTATTTACAATAGATTTAATCATTTTAATCTTGCACTATGAGTTTAATTAGTTTTTCTTCCTTATTTTCTTCGAACCCCATTATGAGTAGTTAGACTTTTACTAGGGTTGTGACCCAACCCTAGTGTGTAAACCTTATGGGTATCTAATTTAGTACTTATTTATGAGTGGGTGTTGATTATTTAGCTTAGTACATGCTTTAATTGTAGAATTAATGGTTGCAAATATTAATTCAGGCCTATTTGACTTAATCTCTACTTGAGAAAGAAGGACCTAGTCTAGAAATAACTAGGCTAACAAGGAATTGGGTCAATTGAGAGATTGATTAAATCAATTAAAGGGTTCAACCTAGAGATAGTAATAACCTGACTTGAGCTCTTATCAACTGTTTTGGGTGATACCCATTTGGTCTTGAGAAAGCCAAATTGGGCAAAACCACTCTCTGACCGAGAGGTAGTGAGTGGGTAATTGAGAGTTGAGATCTATAATACACCCCAATCGATAAAACAAGCATCAAAGTCTTTATCCTATTAGTCAAACACCTAAGTCATGGTCACAACCCTAGGACTTTTATCCGTTTGGAAAAACCTTAAAAATAAGTATCTCTAGTCTTCTTTCTTTATTTTGCAATCATTAGAGTAATATTAGAAAGAAAAAAAAATCTTTGTTGTGGAAGTGTAATCTAGATAATCCAATTGCACAAATTGAAATATATATTCCTAGCTCCCATCTTAGCTCCTTGCGGATTTGACCTCGACTCTTAGTTGGGTTTCTATTATTGCATACGACCGTTACATAACTCTTTTGAGGTGTGCTTTGAACGTGATCAGCACCTGGTAGTCCCATTCACCAATCAGAGGATGAAAATACCCACAAGGGCTCAGATGATGATAATGATATTGATGCTGATGTCACGGGGCCAATGGCTTTGGTGTCCTTAGGAGTGGATGATGATGTGCCCAGAGCTTCGGCTGGTGGGCGTTTTGAGGATGAAGGATCCGATTATGACCCCATGGGTCCGACTAGCAGGGAGTTCTTCTTTCCACCTTACTTTGTTTTGAATTTTTATATGCATTGGGGACTATGCATAATATAAGTGTGGGGTGGGGGAACTACTTTCTGAATTGTAATTTTATAAAACTATATTTTTATTAGTTTTTCTTTTAGAATTCGTCGTAGACATAGTCTAGTTATTTAGTAGTAGTCTAGTTAAAAAAACAAAAATATAAAAAAAATCAGAAAAAGCTCGGACTTTTCCCGACGATGGATCTCTATGATAGTTTTCTTGAGGAATTAAAGTTCGATTAAAAACATCAAAAACATTTTCTTTTTCAGGATAGTTAGGTAGTATCCCTTGATTTTTCTTTGGGTCGGTTCTTTTTCAAGGTATAGCTTGAACCGGGTACTTTATTTTTATTTTTTTTAGGAGTAAGATAGGAAAAGAACTGAGTTACTTTGAGGTACTTGTTGACATGTTTGGTGATGTCACATTAGGATATGGCATGCGCTCTGTCATCCTGTTATATTTGATTTGAATTGTGATACCTAAGTAATATAAACAGTCTACTCTGTGATGCCTTTTTCAGTTGTTTGAGTAGTATGTCACCTAGTGCATTATTGCTTAAAATTTCTCAACTATATGTACCTGCTTGAGTTAAGGGTTGAATAGAACCGTCTTGATTGAGTCATATGCAATATGTGTGTGAGGATTTGTGTTCTTTTGTGCTATCTTGTGTAGTCTAGAACTTGCTCCGTGTGTTAATCGAAGCGAAATCATTAAGTTGTGCTAGTCTAAGAGATGACATAGGAATTTCTTGCTTGATCATAGATGTGCTTGTCACTTACAAATAAAATTTTCCCATTGCTAGCCCCTTTGAGCCTATAGACCTTGTCATTGGCACCCACATTACAAGCCGTGCCCCTATTTTATTTTTAGTTTGAGCTTGTTGAACCTTTACCTCCAAAGGCACTTAGGCGCTAAAAGAAGTAAGGTGAGAGATTGGGAAGTAGCTTTCGAGTGGAACCATGGAAGGGCCCTTAAGGTGACTACATTTATAAAAATACCACTAGATGATGAACCTTAATGTATGGAGTGTGTTTTTTAAAAAAAAAGGAAAAGACAAAAAAAGACAAAAGAAAATTGCAAGAAAAAATAGACAAATAATGTTGATAGTCAAAAATAAGAAAAACACACACCTCATAATCTTACTAATTCGTGTGAGTGTGGATGTAGAAGTTCTTAAATGAAAAAGGGCTATGTTGTGAATGGTTTGTGGCGAGTGAATTGACTGAGAAGAATACGTGCTCGATTCTTGGGTGTAGTGTGTTAAAGTGCTTAGGAGGGTTAGTAACTATTCCTAAATGTATCCTACCCGTCCTGTAGCCTACATTACACCCCATAAAGTCCTAATTGATCCTAGACTTTGCTAGCTTAGATTAGTAGAGATGTACACTATAGACAAGCTTATGGTACGACCATGGGATGCACATGAATTTCTTTGTGAGAGTGAATGACTTTTGTTCAATTGTGTGATGTCCTTAAATTATATTCAAGGTTATATTTGAATGTGTGGACTATTTTTATAATCACACTCTTGTTTGTTGGTTAGGGCACATGATCTCATGACATATTGGTGATGTTGTTAACTTCTCTTGTTGGGTGAGTACGTGAGTTGAGGGTACTTAGTGGTAACGAGTTAGCTCTTGAGGTAGGGTGGTTATGGGTAGGTTGTTGGAATTGGTTGAATTGAAATGTTTATACTTGGGCATGTATAAAATGGGAAGAATGTGAATTTCGTATGTTCATACTTGATTGCAAGTATCGACCATAGTCAAAGGTAGAGTGTATGGTTGAAAAGCTAAATTGCTCCTCCATAGTTGAGATGTACATTGTTGGGAGTAGTTGATAGTCCTATTGCTCGAGAGAGAGCAAGAGTCTAATTGTGGGGAGTTAATATTCGCCTTAAAGTATGTATACTTGTATGCATATTGCCTAACATTTTACTCATGTTTCATAGATTTCATATGTGTAATGTAATGATTTGTGCTAATTTGTGGTATTTTTATATGTAGGAATCATCAGGTGGAAATGTGGGATGAAGGTCTGTGAGTTGAAGCACAAAGGGAACGAAATGGGAAAAATGCCACAAAGTAGCGCCCAGGCTAGCGGGGGGGTGCTACCTGTGGTGCAGAAATCAGAACTTCAAAATCCCCAGTGCAACGGCTAGCGCCCCATGCTACACTAGGCGCTGGTGACGGGAATTTCTACTACCTCACGGGCTGCACATTCGTCGCAGGTTCAGCATGAAAAGTTCTAGAGGGAGACTTTTGCGGTGCGTTATGTGACCTGCATAATTGTTCTGCGGGCCGCAGAACGGCCGCAGACTTGATCAGACCAACCCAGTTTTTGGGACCATTTCTGCGGTCCATTTTGTGGGCCGCAGATCTGATTTGCGGTGCACTCTACAACCACATAGCTGATTTTAAAAGGTCCATTTTGTATTTTTATAACTCGACCACATTTGATTAAAAGCCATTGGGGCTCGTTTAGAAGGCAAAAATCACATATTTAAGAGAGAGGGGAGGAACTAGAGAGAGAAAGGGGAACTCCAACACCTTCCACTTCACCTCCTTGCTCAGGACTTGGAGAATCCACAAGGAAAGCTTGAAAATTGTCTACTAAAGAGGTAAGGTTCTAGCCCTAGCTTTCAATTTCGAAATTGGGCTGGGAATAGATAATGGGTAGTGTGATTTCTAGGAGTGGGAGTGTTCTTTGTGCATGCATGTACCAATAAAGGTGGTGGAGAGGTCGTTGAGCCGATTTGGGTGAACTATTGGTGTTGGATTGGTTGTGGGGTGAGGATAATCTTATAAGAACCTGTAGTCAAATTTGCACACCTAGTGCTTGATGAAATGCCTAGGTGAGCTGAACCCATGAATCTCTTCCTAATTATGGTTCAATTATGTTATATCTCTAAATAGATTAAAGTTGCTCGGATTTCGGAACGTTGTAGTAGTTTAAGGAAAGCTCAAGCGAGGTATGTTGGCTAAACTTATCTTGTAGAGTCGAATTCCATGATGTTCTCGTACGATTCTAGTATGATTGGCCCAAGTTCCTAATTCCCATGTTCTGAGTCATTCCTAATATATTCAGTTATTCCAATTAAGCATTATGTCGAAAATTATATGTTCAAAATGTGTTTCAATTGCCCATATCATATTATGTTATCCTTCGGAAATATATTCAAGTATGGCTCATGTATCATAAAGCTATGACTTCAATCCATGTTCCAAATGCAAAATTATGATGCCTTATTTTTGGAAGGAAAGTTCAACGTGTTTAAGACTTCTATTGCTCATATGCATATTCAAAGTCTTGATTATAAATGCTCTTATTGTTGATAATCTATGATGATGCTTGAAAGTGAAAGAAGTAAGTATGAGATATAAAATGTGGCCATCGCGCCAAGATTGAAAACTACGCTTGTGGCCAATAGTTCCAATGAAATGAAAGGATGTGTGAAATTTTATGAAATGAGTTTTAACTCCTTTATATAATAAATATTTTGGGAGCATTGTTTAGTTACCGAAGAAGGGTAGGTTGAAATAACCTAATCCCGAAACTACACGTGCCGGTGTAAGAGTGATTGAGGGGTAAATCCCCATATTGATGTGTTGAGATTATTCTTAAATGGGACGAGATTGATATGTTGAGATTATTCCCCTTTAATTGGGATGAGATGATTACTAGCGGAAGTAATGTCAACCCACACGACATTGTGGTGAGACGGTTTAGCCGATCGGGCTGAGATTGGACGCCATGTCGCGCACATGGTGGTGTTGTGATTGGATGTCTTTAGGTGAGATGGCTTAGCCGATCGGGCCGAGATCGGACCCCATGCTAAAAACACGGTGGTGTATCGGTACTAAAGATCTCCCAACCTAGAACTATTGATAGTTACTTGAAAAATTATCTTTCTCTTAATTTGACGCTTTAATATTATTTGAGGCTCTAATTGATTCCATGTCTCTTTCTCCTTGTACTGTTACTCGATTCATGGAGAGTGTGTTTAGTCTTACATACTAGTACTACTCTATATGTACTAATATTCCTTTTTTTCTGGGGCCGCTGCATCTTTAATGGATGCAGGTGGTTCCATAGTAGGCGGCATCGATCAGTGATAACGGTTCACCCTCTTAGCTGACTTGGTCAGCCCCACTTCATATTGAGGTCTTGTATCTTTTGTTCTTTATGTTTAGTATTTTGAGGTATAGCCATGGCTTTGTTGCCAACACCATCATATTACTCTTTTGTATCCATTAGAGACTCCATAGACATAGTATGGGTTGTATTTTGATTTGGGTAAGTCAAACTAGAAATGTTGTATGTGTATCACATGTTTCCACTTCTAACTATGAATGTGTAATGTATTTTGGGAATTGTAAATGAAGTAGCTAATGGTAGTGAAATTGGTGTTGTTCACATAATCTTCTCATTGTCTAGTTAATGGAATACATCTTCATTTTATTCATGGGTAAGGTCGGGTAGAAGGCATCGTGTAGGCTTGTTTGACTAGGATATCTCGGTTGAGCGTCGGTCGCGCTCCCCAAGGTTGGGCCATGACAAGCTTGGTATCACATCCTAAGGTTTTAAAGTGTCCTAGGATGTCTCGGAGCCGTGTCTAGTAGAGGCCTTCTTATCGGTGTGTTATCGACCACATCTATAATTAGGAGGCTACTTGGACGTTTAGGAATATCACCCTTCTTTGATGTTCTAGATCGTGCGATATAGTTGATTATAAGACTGTTCCTCCTTTAACTCGTGCATTGTTCCAATTTTCAGTATATGGCTCCTAAGAAGAAGGTAATAACACGCCAAAACGCCAATGCCACCTCAGCAGTGGCAGTTGATTCTATACCTAATGATGTGGGTAAGCACCCGAGGAGTGGAGATAACCCCCCCCCCCCAACCATAACACCGCCTGATTCTACAACTCCTACCCAGACTACATCAATTCCTACACCTACTGAGGGTGCAACGATTCCTCTTCCAACTGATATTCCAGTTCTACCTCCAGGCTCAACTCCTGGTCTTAGTGTTCCTGATGAGGATCTTAGGGGAGCCATACAGATGTTGGCTCAGATAGTGGCTTCCCAGGCCCAGAGATTGAATATTGCACCTACTTCTTCCAGCCAGCAAGGGGATTATGCTAGTTCTAGGGTGAACAGGTTTCTTCAGTTGGATCCTCCAGTGTTCTCGGGTACTAATCCTGAGGAGGACCCCCAGGACTTTATTGATGAGATGCACAAGACTCTCCGAGTTATGCGTGCTACTGAGACTGAAGCAGTGGAGTTGGCCTCCTACCGCCCGAAAGAGGTGGCATATTCTTGGTTTGAATTGTGGGAGGAGTCCAGTGAGGAGGGGAGACCTCCGGCAAGGTGGAGTGAGTTTGCTGACACCATAATCAATCATTTCTTGCATGTCGAGACCAAGGCAGCCCGTGCCGCTGAGTTTCAGAGCTTGAAACAAGGTAGCATGAGTGTGTGGGAGTACCATATGAGATTTGCATGCCTGTCCAAGTATGCCATTTACATGTTGTCCACAATGGAGGCTAGAGTTTGCCAGTTTGTGCAGGGCCTCAGCCCCTTGGTTATTAATGAGGCTACTACATCTGCCTTGAATTTTGATATGAACTATGGGAACATGGTGGCATTTTCTCAAGCCATAGAGGCCCGCAAATTGAAGAATAGAATGAAGCGAGAGGAAAGCAATATGGCCCGATACGAGATCAACTTTGGTGGTTCTTCCAGTGGTGGAAGATCAGTATTTAAGGGAGGGTCATCCTAGCCATCCCAGTCCTTTGCTCAGTCTTCAGTTAGTGCACCACCATCAGGGCACGATCAGCAATAGTGGAGCCATTTCAGACCCAGTCAGGGCAACATGGATCCTACCATTAGGGTCAGCCTGGAAGGAGATTCCAGCAACAGCGGAGGGCCCCATGCCCTAGGTGTGGGAAGATGCATTTAGGGGCCTGCTTCATAGACCTACCCATATGCTGCGGGCGAGGTATTAGAGGTCACATTTAGAGGGATTGTTGTTCGTCCCGCTAGAGGTGCAGTCAGGGGCATGGCAAAGCCAGCCAGTTCTGCAGCTACTACATCTACAGCACCTCCTCCAGCTCGAGGCACTCCAACACCCGCAGGGCGTGGTGCAATCAAGCTTGGCAAAACAAGAATAAAGCCCAAGCGACTAAAACATGAGATTATAACCTACCATTAGTATATTGATTGTCCAATCTCATGATGTATATGCTCTTATAGATCCTGGTTCCACTTTGTCATATGTCACTCCCTATGTTGCTATGGAATTCGGGGTAGAACCGGAATAGCTCCATGAGCCGTTCTCTGTATCTTCTCTAGTTGGTGAGACTATTGTGGCCGCGCGGGTTTATAAGGATTGTGTTGTCATAGTGCGTGGTCGGGATACCATGGACGATCTCACTGAATTGGGGATAATTGATTTTGATGTGATAATGGGGATGGACTGGCTTTATTCATGTTTTGCCAAGATTGATTGCCGAACCAGAACTGTTAGGTTTGAATTTCTAGATGAGCTAGTTATTGAGTGGAAGGGGGATGATGTAGTGCCCATGGGTAGGTTTATTTCTTACCTTAAGACAGAAAAAATGACCAACAAGGGGTGTATTTACTATTTGGTCCAGGTTACGGACACCGATGCTGAGGCACCTACACTTGAGTCCATGTCAGTTGTGAATGAATTTTCGGAGGTCTTTCTTGATGAGCTCCCTGAGATCCCACCAGATAGGGAGATTGATTGTGGGATTGATGTGATGCCAGGCACGCAACCTATATCTATTCCACCTTACAGAATGGCGCCGGTAGAATTGAAGGAACTAAAGGAGCAGTTGAAGGATTTGTTAGAGAAGGGTTTCATCCGGCCGAGTGTGTCACCTTGGGGCACCCCGGTTCTCTATGTAAGGAAGAAGGATGGGTCATTGAGAATGGGTATTGACTATAGGCAGTTTAACAAGGTCACGATCAAGAATAAGTACCCAATGCCAAGGATAGATGACTTGTTTGATCAATTGCAGGGTGCTAAGTATTTCTCCAAGATTGACTTAAGATCAGGGTATCAGCAATTAAAAATCAGGGTGCAAGATATTCCGAAAACAACTTTTAAGACCCGGTATGGGCACTTTGAATTTTTGGTGATGACTTTTGGGATAACGAATGCCCTGACAACTTTCATAGATCTTATGAATCGAGTCTTCAAGACTTTTCTCGACTCCTTTGTGATAGTGTTCATTGATGACATTCTTGAATATTCACGAAGTCGAGAGGACCATGCCGATAATCTTAAGGCAGTTCTGCATACTCTGTATCAGCATAAGCTGTATGCGAAGTTTTTGAAGTGTGAATTTTGGCTTGAATATGTCACATTCTTGGGTCATGTCGTCTCTAGTAAAGGAATCAAGGTTGATCCTCAGAAGATCGTAGCTGTGAAGAATAATTCTAGACTTAGAACTCCAACAGAAATTCACAGTTTCTTGGACTAAGCTAGGTATTACAGGAAGTTTGTGGAGGGGTTCTCTACTCTTGTCTCTCCATTTACTAAATTGACACAGAAGGCGGTTAAATTCCAATGGTCAGACGCTTGTGGAAAGAGCTTCCAAGAGTTGAAATCAAGATTGACTACGACACCGGTGTTGACACTGCCAGAGGGTGCAAATGGGTTTGTGGTGTATTGTGATGCTTCAAGGATCGGACTTGGGTGTGTATTGATGCAACATGGAAAGGTGATCACTTATGCTTCTAGGCAACTCTAAAATCATAAGAAGAGCCATCCAACACATGAACTAGAGCTCGCGGCAGTGGTGTTCGCACTGAAGATTTGGCATCATTATTTGTATGTGGTCTATGTGGATATATTCACAGACCATAAGAGCCTTCAATATATTTTCAGGAAGAGGGAATTGCCTCTGAGGTAGAGAAGGCGGCTTGAATTTCTCAAGGGCTACGACATCGATATTCTATATCATCTGGGGAAGGCTGATTTTATGGCGGATGCTCTTAGCCGGTAATCCATGAGTAGTTTGGCTCACTTTGAGGCATATCAAAGGCCGTTCCAAGGAATTTCATCGGTTGGCTAGTTTGGGAGTTCGTCTTGCGGACTCTAGTGAAGGAGGGGTGATTGTGCAAAATAGGGCTGAATCATCATTTGTTGTGGAAGTCAAGGAGAACCAATACGATGATCCGTTGTTGGTAGAGTTGAAGGAGGGGATTTATAAACATAGGACCATGGCTTTTCTCTTGGCACGGATGATGGTACATTAAGGTACCAGGGACGATTATGTATTCCAAATGTAGATGGTCTCCGGGAAAGAATCATAACTGAGGCTCACAATTCCAGATACCCAAGGCTCTACAAAGATGTACCATGACATCAAGGAAGTATACTGGTGGAATGATATGAAGGGGAATGTAGCGGAATTTGTGGCGAGATGTCCAAATTGTCAACAAGTGAAGTTCGAACACCAAAGGTTCAGTGGGTTGGCATAGAACATAGAAATTACAATGTGGAAGTTGGAGATGATCAATATGGACTTTGTGGTGGGACTACCTCGCACGCCTCGTAAGTTTGACTAGATTTGGGTGATTGTGGATCGACTCACTACTTCTTACGTGTTAAGGCTACCGACACAACAAAACAGTATGCTTAGTTGTATATCAAGGAAATAGTCAGGTTGCATGGAACTCTAGTTTCTATTATCTCTGATCGGGGGCATAGTTCATAACTTACTTTTGGAAGAAATTTCAGCAAGGGTTGGGTACTCAGGTGAATCTTAGTACATCTTTCCATCCACAGACCGACGGGAAGGCAGAGCGGACTATTCAGGCGCTCGAGGATATGTTGCGTGCTTGTGTTCTTGACTTCAAGGGTAGCTGGGATGATCATTTGCCGCTCATAGAATTTGCTTACAACAACAGTTACCATGCTAGCATTCAGATGGCACCATTCGAGGCCCTATATGGTAGAAGATGTAGATCTCCCATTGGGTGGTTCAAGATTGGGGAAGAAGAATTCATAGGCCCATACCTTGTACACCAGGCTATGGATAAGGTTAAGATCATTAAGGAATGGTTGAAAACTACTCAGAGTTGCCAGAAGTCCTATTCGGATATGCGTCGCAAGGATTTGGAGTTCAAAGAGGAAGATTGGGTATTCTTGAAGGTTTTCCCCATGAAGGGTATAATGCAGTTTGGGAAGAAAGGGAACTTGAGCCCTAGGTATGTCGGGCCATACAGAATCATTCAGAGGATTGGCCAGGTAGCTTATAGGATTGAGTTACCTCCAGAGATGTCCTTAGTGCACCTGGTATTTCATGTGTCTATGTTGAAGAAGGTGGTTGGAGACCCGTCACTCATTGTTCCGGTAAAGTCTATTGAGGTTAATGAATAATTGACTTATGAGGAGATTTTGATTGCCATTCTTGATAGGCAAGTTTGAAAGCTGAAAAATAAAGAGATTGCCTCCATGAAAGTGCTATAGCGAACCCAACAGGTTGAAGAGGCCACTTCGGAGGCCGAGGAAGAGATGAAGAAAACGTACCCTCATTTGTTTGAATAACTATGTAGTTGTGTTCTATGAAAATGTTAAGAGATTATTTTATATGAATTATGTTCCACTTGTACAGTTTATGTTAAGGATGTTCCTTTCTGGTAATATAATGCTTATGAGGCCACAATTGGCGTTGTTTCATGCTATGTTACATCGTTGGATTATATATATGTTGTTAGGATTGGTTTCTGGGATTCTCTGATAGGTGGATAGGCTCAATTACAGGGGAAACTCTGCCGAAATTTCTAGAATTTTTGGGAGTTAACCAGAATTTGAGGGTTTGAGATATGTAAAAGAAGAGATGAGTTATGTTGGGTGTTTTAGGTGAACTCTACTCCTCATTCGAGGACGAATGATCCTAAGTGGGGGAGGATGTAAGGCCCTTTAAAATTTTACCTAGAACCCTAGGTTTCGTGGTGCCAAGGTGGGCTAACTTGTTTAAGGGTTGTAGATAAGCACGCCACGGTACGAACTTTTTGGGTTGTGCAGTGTGTCGGGGAATTGGAAGAATAATTTTTGCAGAACATGGAATTTTCACGGTCCACTACGCGGCCGCATATTCACTATACAAACCGTAGATCCACCGTAGAGCGCAACAGGAACAAAGCCAATTTTTGGAGGTCATTTTACGGTCCATTATGCGACCGCATAATCATTTTGCGGGTCGCACATTCGTCACAGATTCAACATGAAACATTCCGTAGGGAGACTTTTGCGGTACATTATGTGATCGCATAACTATTTTATAGGCCGCAGAACGGTCGCAGACATGATCAGGCCAACCAGGTTTTTGGGACCATTTCTGTGGTCCATTCAACGGGCCGTAGACCTGATCTACGGTGCACTCTGCAATCGCATAACTGAGTTCAGAGGGTCTATTTTGTGTTTTTATAACCCGACCTCATTTTGACTAAAAGCCATTGGGGTTCATTTAGAAGGCAAAAATCAGATATTTTAAGAGAGATGGGAGGAACTAGAGAGAGAAGGAGGAGCTCAAACACCTTCCACTCCAATTCCTTGCCCAAGCCTCGGAGAATCCACAAGGAAAGCTTGTAAATTGTCTACTAAAGAGGTAAGGTTCTAGCCCTAGCTTTCAATTTCAAAATTGTGGTGGGAGTAGATAATGGGGAGTGTGATTTTTTGGAGTGGGAGTGTTCTTTGTGCATGCATCTACCAATAAAGGTGGTGGAGAGGTCGTTGATCCGATTTGGCTGAACTATTGGTGTTGGATTGGTTGTGGGGTGAGGAAAGTCTTATAAAAGAACCTTATAGTCAAATTTGCACACCTAGTGCTTGATGAAATGCCTAGGTGAGCTGAACCCATGAATCTCTTCCTTATTATGGTTCAATTTTGTTATGTCTCTAAATAGATTGAAGTTGCTCGGATTTCGGAACGTTGTATTAGTTTAAGGAAAGCTCAAGCGAGGTATTGTTGGCTAAACTTCTCTTGTAGAGTTGAATTACATGATGTTCTCGTAAGATTCAAGTATGATTGGCCCAAGTTCCTAATTCCCATGTTCCGAGTCATTCCTAATATATTCGATTATTCCAATTAAGCATTGTGTCAAAAATTATATGTTCAAAATGTATTTCAATTGCTCTTATCATATTATGTTATCCTTCGGGAATTTATTCAAGTATGACTCATGTATTATAATGCTATGACTTTAATTCATGTTCCAAATGCAAGAATTATGATGCCTTATTCTTGGAAGGAAAATTCAACGTGTTCAAGAATTCTATTGCTCATATGCATATTTAATGTCTTGATTACAAATGCTCTTATTGTTGATAATTTATGATCATGCTTGAAAGCGAAAGAAGTAAGTATGAGATATAAAATGTGGTCATGGCGCCAAGAGAATTAATACTACACTTGTGGCCAATAGTGCCAATAAAATGAAAGGATGCGTGAAAGATTATGAAATGAGTTTTAACTCCTTTATATAATAAATATTTTGGGAGCATCGTTTAGTTATCGAGGAAGAGTAGGTTGAAATAACCTAACCCCGAAACTACACATGCCGGTGTAGGAGGGATTTAGGGCTAAATCCCCGTACTGATGTGTTGTGATTATTCCCCATATTTGTTTATGGGTTTCTTAACATCGACACACTTCACTTTATATTTGATTTAAATTGTATGTATCTACGATTTCTTTTTAATGCACTTATGTCTCTATCTAATAAGATTCATAATTCCAAAAATAATAAAAATAAATAATTAAGTTGGTAGTTCACCGTTGGCTTACCTAACTGCGGCGTTGGGCGCTATCACGACCTATAGTGGGAAATTGGGCCGTGACAGCTTGGTGTCAGAGCACTAGGTTCACTTGGGTCTCACGAGTCATGAGCAAGTCTAGTAGAATCTTGTGGATTGGTACAGAGATGTCTGTATTTATCTTCGTGAGGCTACAAGGCTGTTAGGAGCACTTCTCTCCTCGATTCATCGTCGTGCGATTTGATTCCATTGAAGCTTATGCCTTTATTTCCTTCCTACTCATTCTTATACGATGTTGAGCACTTCTTATCAACTCCGCATCGAGGAGTTGTGGTGGTATTGCAGATGTAGTGCAGGATGTTTCTCTATGTGTATTCGAGTGGGCTATTATCGTCTCCTTGTGGAAGGGCCCTCTGTTATTTCTTCCCGGTGATAGACTTGCCTATGGTTTTGAAGTTATGCACACTGTATTATAAGGTTAATGCGTTGCTATCGTGCAGTGTTGGTGTGAATGGTAGGGTGCTCATTTATGTGTCGCGGCAGTGAATGACTCGAGAGGAGGGTTACTCAGGTCATGGAATAGAGGTTCGACATTTAATTCTGGTGGAGGAAAGGCAATTGGACTATGGATGATCAGGCCTTGGTTGACGGAGTAGCGAGACTTGATATTTTCGAACGTGGTATAATTTTCATTTGTGGTGTGGTGTCTTCGTCCTTGTTGGAACACATTAAGGACCATCGGTATTAGGGTCTCCTTTGATTTGCCTTCGGGGCAGGGTATTGTGGAATGGTTCCTAAGCAGCGGGTTTTAGCGATGGCGGTGTATGGCGGTTTCAGAGTCAAATCAGTGCTTCTAATGTTGATGGATCAAGGGAGATGATCCTTATGGAGGCTCAGAGTTGGAGGAAATTTATCCGTTCGGGTGCTACAAATATGGATTATGATTTGAGGCAATAAATCGACAGCAAAAGAGGAGGAAGGACATGATGGGAGGTGTCTCGCAGTGGTTGAATTGCTAGCAAGTCAAGTATGAATAGTATAGGTCGATAAGTTGCTTAAGGAGATGGTTTAACCGAAGTGGGAGTGGTAGAGTAGCGTATGGATTCTGTGGTAGGATAGCCACACGCTTTGAGAAAGTTTAGAGCGATTTGGGGATAATGGTGGACAATGGCTAAGTCTATGAATTTCATTCGGGACGGTGGCTACTGTATTGAAGAAGGTTGAATATGACAGAAGGGAGTTTGCTTGGAATGAAAAGGGGTGTGAAAGCTTGAATATCGTTTTGGGATGCAACATGACTTCAAGTTTCGGGACGTATAGTTAGACCTTCAGTTGATGCTAATGAAGAATAAACTGACTCTTATAGCTGGTGGACGAGCATAGCTTAGGAGGGTTTATTGATTTTATGGTAGTTGTAACCAGGGCAACGTCGTTGGTAGGTGTCGATATGAGATTCCACAGCTGGGCTATCTCTAATGAACATGTTAGCGGTTGTGTGATTTTTGATGAAATTCCTTCGAAGAGTTCTACTTTATACTCAACGGGAGGCATGTACTGCGATGTGAGCTTGGATTACTTGAAGAAGATGGTACGACTGTCAGATGGTCAAATGTGTGACTGTGGCTGATAATTCGGAATTATTTATGAAAAGTTTAACAAGAGATTGTGAGAAATTTGGTTGATCAATGGTGCTAGATCATGATAACTAAGGAGGAGGAGTCATTGTGGTTCTTGATTTATGTGATTGTGGATTAGAGCTAAGTGGGGGAACCTACTGTCTATGATTGGGTCATGTGGTGATGTGCCTTTACAGTTTTGGGTTATCAGTACGTTGGTGGTTTATTTATTACTAAGGGAAGAAAATATCAGTGGTAATTAAAGAAGGGGATTCGATGGATGTGATGTACAAGGAAAACAATTCATCTGGTTGCTTCTTAGGGAGTGTTCGTGTGTTAGCAGCGCGCTAGAGTTTGGTTATATTCGGACCAGGTCAGAGTGGGTGACTCTCAATAGTGGTTCGAGTGGGTTCAAGTCAGAACGGGTAATCAGTTGGAAACACTATTGAGTGCATGAGGGGAGTATGAGATGGTTCGTGGGTATTGAGATTACATGGTCTCGTGATTTGGGTCACTCGGGATGGGTGTTATTTGGGGTCCCTTATGTGTTTGAATGGAACTATTATTAATTTGTAGGCAAGTCAAGAGTAAATTAGAAGAAGTTTGGTCAGTTGGCAATAGTTTGAATCAGCATGGTTGTGGAAATGATCAGTTCTTTCAGTGTGTTAAGCTATACAGGTGATTTGTGGATGTGCGTGCGGGCTTGACAGCTACCGTAATTTGATTGACTTGGGGGTATTTAATTCAGATGGCTTGGTTATGTGTAAATGGATCCCCGAAGAGTTATGATGGTTTAGACAATGACTTGAGTTCTGTGTCTTTCGCGGTTATAAGAAATTAGTTGTATGTTGCAATTCCTCTTCTGAAATGAGTTAAGTGAAAGGCTTCTACCCAATGAAGTGTTTATTCTACTAGTGGTTCAGGATTTATGATTAATTCTTGTACTCTAGCGTATCAGCATAATAGGTGCAGTGAGCTGTATGGAAATTGAAAGTAGAGGATCAAGATTGCGATTCAGTTTTGATAAGGATGTATCGAGCTCGGATGGGTGGGGAGGATCTCAGATGTTCAAAGTATGCTGGCGCTATTTTAGTGTCGCCTGAGAATGGTGTTTTGTGGAAGAGGCATTGTGTATTAAATTGAAGGTTCATGAAAGGCATTACAGAAATAGTATGGTTGATAGCCAGGGATGTGCTGATTTTGCTACCTAGTGCAGAGGTTGTGGGAGTAACTCCCACGGAAAGATCGTATAAGTATGACGTATTAGTCATTTGATTGTTAGAAATCAAAATCAGATATGGATATTCTGGTGCTGCCTCTACTGGGAGAGTTTATGCCTGAGAGGTTCTCTGTTTCATTGGTTGTGGACTGTGGGTGTTTGTTACGGATTGGACGACTGCTCGTATGTGTCATGAATAGGGTCATTGTGGACCCTTGAAAGGTTATTGGCCCAGTATGTGATGATCGAAATCGGCTTGTGATCCATTCGTAGATCTAATGTGAATATATGCTCTACATCAAGTCGGATGTATTCAGTCAGCATAGCATTGCTTATGGAGGAGTCTTCGGGTGTTGGATGTTATTCTTATCGTCAGTTTTTCTATGTAGTATTCTATTATGCCATGTAGGTTATGATACAGCTTGATTATTCGCATATGTTTTGTGACCCCGTGTAGCTGGTGGTGTTATATGAGCAAGATGGCTCTCGAGATGCAGGTAGTTTATTGAACCTTAGTCATGCTTGAGTTTTGTAGCGCATGACGCTATCCGTCTCTCCAGGGTTGTATTTATGCACTTGGCGTGCTTGCGATCAACATTCGGGTATTTCATGGGTATGAGCATTATGGCTAGATGGGTATCTCTTTATTGATTGTTGTGTGTGGATCGGGTAGCGCGCCACCACAGTACCGTGTTTGGATTGGGTTGCACGCCGCAACGGTATTATATTTGGATCGGGTTGCACGCCACAACAACATCATGTGTGGATCGGGTTGCACGCCCCAATAGTGAATTGTTGAGTACGGTTCCTTATACTTATTTTGGGTGCTTTGTTTCTCATCTCTGAGTTAGGGTCATAGTATCTGTTGGCGATTTTATTCATTACGCGAGCTGGATAGTTCTTTGCCAGAGTTCGTTCTTCCTTATGGGACATATTCGAGTTGTATCTTGTTGGCGCATGGGTGGCTTCATTGAGATTTTTGACGGCATTTGAGGTGGCTTATTGCCTGAGCAGCTTGTACTGGGTAAGACGTAGTTATTGGACCTGAAATTAGTGCAATCAGATTTATATAAGGTAAAATATAGGGAAAATGTCACTATATAGTTCAGAATGAGGCAAGGATTCTTGTTGAGCGGAGGAATTCCATGAATTTTTTCGATTTGGCAGGTGGTTATGAGTTTCTACACATCTCCTTCATCATTGCAGTATTGCAAGGGTCGGAACAAGACTTATGTGTGTTATGAGATATACTACGGGTATCAAATTCGTGAATTTGCAGTTATCGTGGTTGAAGGATGTTATTTTGGGCATACGGATTGTGCGGTGCGATGTGTGATTACAGCATGTGTGGATGATAATGTTTTGGGTACAGCATATTGAGATTGGTACGGTATTCATATGTAAGAATCAGGTCTCGTAGAGAATTTCGGATGTTGAAATTTGGTGCTAAGGCTTGTGGGCTAAGGTAGCAGGAAGGTCCTTCAGTTTGGCTCGAGCCAGTGTGCTCACGTGGGTTGTGGTGGCACGGGTAGGTGCACGAGATGTTAAGCAGCGATTTTGGGCATCTTCGGAGCAATTCTTGCCACGTTCGAGGACAACATATGTTGAAGTTGGGGGAATGTAACGACCCGAATGGTCATTTTGAGTTCTAGCATGTTGTTCGGCGGTTTGAGGCCTAGAGTAGCTTCACTTCATGTTTTATGACTTATACGCATAGTCGGAATTGAATTTCGGGAAGTTCGAAAATTATTCGAAAGGAAAATTTCAAATTCGGAAGCTTTAAGTTGGAAGAGTTGATTACGGTTTGAATTTTGATTAAACGACCTCAGAATCGGTATTTGAAGGTTCCAATAGATTCGTATGATGATTTCAGACTTGGGCGTGTGTTCGGGTTGAGTATCGGGTGGTCCGGGAGCATTTTGGCGCTTATTATGAAAAGTTGGCACTTTGAAAGTTTTAGAATTTCCTAAGTTTGATTTGAAGTAGGCTTTGGTGTTATCGATGTCCGTTTGGGGTTTCGAACTTTGAAATAGGTTTGTATCATGATTTGTGACTTGTACATAAAGTTTGGTGTCATTCCGGAATGTTTAAGTATGATTCAGACGCATTCGTCAAAGTTTGAATGTTTGAAAGTTGAAAAAAGGATTTTGATCGTCGATTCATGATTTTTCTGTCATTCGCGGTGTTTCGAGCCTTTGAATAAATTTGGATAAGGTATTAGGTCTTGTTGGTATGATTGGACGGTGTCCCGGGGGGCCTCGGCATTGATAAAACAAGGGTACACACCACTCTGGATCAGGTCGTACGACCTCAGCATAATCGTGCGTAATACCGCTAGGAGTCCGAATATTCGTATGATGCCCTTTTATTGAGACCTGACATTTATATGGTATTCCTTACCCATTTGAGATTACATTTGATATTGTTGATCTGTTGAGATAACACATGACATACGAGAGATTTATATTGCTAAACAAAATGTTGGAGAATTTTGTGAGTTACATTTTTTACCTCATGGTTGATGTTGTACTTCATATCTGTTCATAATTTATTATATTATTTTATTGGACCACTAGTAGGTGTCGATATCGACCCCTCGTCACTACTTCTCCGGGGTTAGGCTAGATACTTACTGGGTACGCGTTGATTTACGTACGCATGATGCACTTCTGCACTAAATGTGCAGGATCTGACAGGTTCATTTAGTGGTCATCCTGGCATGTAGGTGCAATGGCTGAGGGGAATTTATGGTAAGATACTTTCTATGCTACGTACCTTAGCCCTCAGAGTCTCCATGTTATTGATTTACATTATCCTATCTATTTTATATCCCAGACATATGTTGTATCATTATTGTACTCTTTGGCCGAAGTTCATGCACTTGTGACACCGGATTTTAGGATGTTCTAGAATTTGTTTATGGGTTGCTTAACATCGACACACTTTTACTTTATATTTTATTTAAATTGCATATATCTACGATTTCTTTTTAACGCACTTATGTCTCAATCTAATAAGATTCTTTCAAAAATAATAAAAATGTATAATTAAGTTGGTAGTTCACCTTTGGCTTTCCTAACAGCGGCGTTGGGCGCCATTACGATCTATAGTGGGAAGTTGGGTCGTGACAATTTAATTTTGTTCAAATGATTTGGATTGACTATAAATGTCATAATTTGGTAAAATAAATACTTTGAGGATATTTGTCTATGACTCTATTATTGGAGTATCAAATATTTTCGGAGTTACTTGTGTTCACCGAGATTAGCTTCGGATATATTGTGTTCGTTGTCATGAAACTACACGTGCCGGTATAAGCGTAGATGGCCCTTTGTGGTATAGACTACGGCAGAGTGCTCTCCCTCGAGAGGGTACTATTTTGTGCTATTATTAGCATGGTTGAGTCAATTCGTACGACACTACGATGAGACGATCTGAGCAAGTAGGTTATATGATACTTGCCACTAGGTGCATAACCTAGTTGATCTTCTTGTGTCGGTGATGGTATAGTAATCCCAGTGAAAGGTAAGGATGATTTTCTTATGTTTAGGCTTAAGGAGCCGAAAGTGATTTTAATGACTTGATGAAATTGAAATAGTTTTGTATGAGCTTTATTAAAAATCATGAATTGATATAAATATTTTAAAAGTTTACATCATGGTTGACATTTGTAATGATTCGACTGGTCGTTTTAAGAATCAGCATCTTGTTCGCGGCTTAAGGTCTTGAGCAGCTTCGTATTATGTATTATGACTAGCGTGTGTGGTCGAGTTCGGATTTCGGATGATTCGGGATCAATTTGAAAGAAGGTTTCTTGTTTTAGAAGCTTAAACAGTAAGAGTTGACTGGAGTTTGACTTTTGTGTAGATGACTTCGAAATGGTATTTCGATGATTTCAATAGTTTCGTATGGTGATTTTGGACTTAGGCGTGCGTCTGGATTTAGATTTGGAGGGTCGTAGGATACTTTGAAGCATTTTGGAGAAAATTGGAAAGTTGAAGTTTTGGAAGGTTAAGAGGTTTGACCGGGAGTTGACTTTGTTGATATGGGGCTCGGATTGTGATTCCGAGAGTTGGATTAGCTCCGTTATGTCATTTGAGACTTGCAAGCAAAATTCGACTTCATTCCAGGTTGATTTGATATGTTTCAGTGTGAGTTGTAGAAGTTGAAAGTTCATAAGTTCATTAACTTCGATTTGAGGTGCGATTCGTAGTTTAGATGTTATTTGATGTGATTTGAGGCCTAGAGAAGGTCCGCATTATGTTTTGGGACTTATTGGTATGTTCGGACGGGGTCCCGAAGGGCTCATGTGAGTTTTGGATAGGTTTGAGTTGTGTTGCGCTCGTTTTTTATGTTATGATGTCATTTATTCAAGTATAAATAGTACCATATTAAGAAAATTATCTCCAATTTCTGTTTTTATTGAAGCATTGGAATCGTATCGCAATTACGGAGCCATAGCAAAAAGAATCGTCGAATTTGGACATCGTATGAGGGAGTTATACTTATTTTTGTGTCAGAGAAGAGAGCTGGTGTTGGTGCTTCGCAGATGCGAAGTTGGGTCCGCATCTGCGATCCCACAGGTGTGAAAATGGTCTGCCAATGCGGTAATTACAGCTGGCAGACCACAGGTGCGGAGTTTTGGGCGCAAAAGCGAAATTCCCTGTGTATTAAAAAATCAATCTGCGTTTATTTAGTATTTTGAGCATATCTTGAGTTCTAGAGCTCTGATTGAGGTGATATTTGCGGTGTTCTTCTCGTATTTTCATTGGGGTCAGAATCTAGCTATAATTTGTATATTTTAAAATGATTACAGAAGTTCACTTTTGAATTAATCCATGTTTTGATTGGAGAATTGAGAGTTTTTATCAAAAACTTTTCTAAAGAGAATAATTGGGTTTTGAACATTGATTTCAAGTCGGAATTTGATGAAATTAGTATGGTTGGACTCGTAATTGAATGTGTGTTCAGATTTTGTGAATTTTGTTGGGTTCCTAGGTGCGGGCCTAGGGTTGACTTTTAATATTTTTGTTAAAGATTGAAGCTTTATTATCGAAAATCATTTCCTATGAGTTTTATTTATGATTTGAAGTTATTTTGGCTAGATTTAAGCCGTCCAGAGGTTGTTTCACTCAAGAAGGTCATTTTAGAGTAACGGTCTAGCTTCTTTGAGGTAGGTATCTTGCCTAACTTTGTGTGGGAAAAACTACCCCTTAGGATTTGAGTCATTTGTGCTATTTGCGTCATGTGAAGGCCATGTATGCGAGGTGACGAGTACGTACTCGAGCTAATTTGTGGAAATTTGATCGCTTAGGGCTCTTAGGTTCTTATGTTCATTATATGTGAAGTTGTTCTAGCATGTTAAATCCCCCATTTACTAAATTTACCCTTACGTGTCTTATTTAAAATTAATTGATTCATGTTTTATCCTTGTTTCCAATTAAACGCTTATGTGCCTTAATTAAATATGTTGCCTCTTTTATTTCCATGCTATCTTTTCCGTAACTGCTTATCCTTAATTGATGTTATTGTTATCCTTTCCGTAATTGCTTATCTTTAATTGAAGTTATTATTATTCTTTCCGTAATTGCTTATCCTTAATTGAAGTCATTATTATCTTTTCCGTAATTGCTTATCCTTAATTGAATTTATTAGTATATTTTCCGTAATTACTCAACCTTAATTGAAGTTTTGTTATCCCTTTCATTGTTGGCTTATCCTTATTTAGAATCATTGATTCATGGTATCTCTCTTACCGTCGAGTTGTACTTATGTGGAAATCATTGTTGCACGCTATCTCTCCCCTTGTTGAGCTATTCTTGTTGAAACTATTATTCTCTATTGTCTCTTTCATTGTGAGCTCGTTCGTCCGTTTCTTTGTGTTCTGAAGTTCTTGAGTTGATTTACTTGTCGTATTCTCGTGTTATTGTTGTTGTTGCTGTTGTACCCAGTATTGTTGAGCCGAGGGCTATGCGCGGTTATGGTATTGAAACTATTTTGAGGAAATGTTGTGCTATATAAGCACATGTTGTGAAATTCATTTTATTGTATTGTTATGTTTTGGCACACGTGGTATTGTTGAAAGTATTGTCGGGGTGTTCGCACGTGAGTTGTCCATGCTATTGTTACTATTGATATTTACACGTGTGGCGTGACTAGGCGGGCTATATATGTGGGATTGCACATGAGGCGAAACAAAGAGGGAATATTATTGTGCGCGTGCGGTGAGACAAGGCGGGCATTTGACTTGAATTGTGGTAGAACACTTGCACAAGCATACACGTAAATAAATTACCCATATCGGTTGAGAAGATGAATCCTGATGTTATTGACCATTTACATGTATTCCCGTGTACTTGCCTTCTGTGTGAGAGTTATCTTGTAGGCATGTGAGTTGTTCGTGCATTCATGACTCATTTTTATTGTTGGCACGCGAGTGGTCCATGCGGATATTAGATATTGTCACTCTCTTGGCACGTGAGTCGTCCGTGTGGTTATGAATTTGTAATGTGGGCACAAGAGGCCAAGTGATTAGGGTTCAAGAATTGGGACCCGTGATTTGTGATTATGAGGTTTGGTACCTTGTGAAAATTCATGAATAGATCTGGTGTAAAAGCGGTTGTTCTTGTTAAGTTGTTACTTGTTTTCCTTTATTTGGTTTCATCGGACTTAGACTGTGTCCAGCTAACTCTACAACATTACTATCGGTTTGCTTCTTGTTGCTAATTATTGTTTCTAGTGTTTCACTACGAGTATTGTTTTGTCTCCCTTACCCTGCTTAGCTTTATATTAACATTGTTTCCTCATTAGTTCACCTTCATACTTGTTTAGGTTGTTTAGTCTAGTAGGTGTCTTGACTGTCCCTCGTCACTACTCCACCAAAGTTAGTCTTGATACTTACTGGGTACTGCTGAGGTGTACTCATCCTACCCTTTCTGCACATTTTTGTGCAGATCCATGTATTTCAGAGTTGGTTGATCAATAGCCAGCTGTTCGAGTTTTGCTGTGGAGACTTAAGGTAAACCTGTCATCGCGTTCGCACGCCTCGGAGTCACCTTCTGATATTGTATTTGTACTATTTATTTCTATTCCGAAACAGTTGTATTTAGGGATTTTTCTAGCAAACTCAGTAGAGCTTGTGACTTGTACTACCGGTTTTGGGATTGTTGGCTTGTATGGAAATTTCAATATCGAAATTTATAGTTGTTGGTTAAATTTTGCTATTAATCAGTAAGTGTTAGGCTTACCTAGTCTTACAGATTAGGTGCCATCACGATATCGTACGAAGGGAAATTGGGGTCGTGATAAGTTGGTACCAGAGCTCTTGGTTCATAGGTGCTTCGAGTCATATGCGAATTTAGCAGAGTCTTGCGGATCGGTACGGAGACGTATGTACTTATCCTCGATAGGCTATGGAACTATTAGGACAGTTTCAGTTCTTTCATTCCTATCGTGCGAGTTTATTGACCTCAGAGTTTAAGCCTTTGTCGTTCTATTCTCTCACAAATGGTGAGGACATGAGCTGCAGTTACTAATGACGCTGCCCCCAGAGCCGGTGTTGCTAGAGGCTAGGGTAGAGGCAGAGGCAAGGGCCCAGGAGGAGCATGTGCTACAACTAGAGCACCTGTCATAGCAGCAGTTGAGGAGCTGCCAGTAGCGCCTGTTAGGAGACAGGCACCGGAGGCGCCTGTTATTGCCCCCGGACTTCAAGAGGCCTTAGCACAGTTCCTGAGTATGTTTGGTATATTGGCTCATGCGTGGTTGATTCCGATTGCACCAGCTATTTCACAGACCGAGGGAGGAGCTCTGACTCTCGCCGCCCGCACCTCATAGCAGCGGGCTCACATTTGTCAGGTTCCGGGTGTGGTGCCGGCACAACCAGTTGTTCATGTTCAGCCCGTGATTAGGGCAGCAACATCTGAGAAAGAACAACTTAGACTTGCGAGGTTCAAGAAGTATTACCCTACTACCTTCAGTGGTTTGACTTCAAAGGATGCACATGGTTTCCTAGAGGAATGCCACCGTATTCTCCGCACTATGGGTATTGTGGAGACGAGTGGGGTTGTTTTTACTACGTTCCAGTTCAAGGGAGCGGCATATTAGTGGTGGCGAACGTATGAGTTGGGTTGCCTGGCCGAGGCAACTTCACTCACATGGAATCGGTTTTCAGAGTTCTTCTTGAGGGAGTATGTTCCTCAGACTCTTTGAGATGCCTGGCACGCGGAGTTTGAGCAGTTGCGCTAGGGTAGTATGTTAGTGTCAGAGTATGACGTTAGATTAAGTGATTTGTCCATACATGCACCTGCGTTAGTTTCTACAGCTAGAGAGCGAGTCTGCAGGTTCATTGAAGAGCTTAGTCATGATATCTGGTTCAGCATGGCTTGGGAGTTGGAGTCGAATGTTCCATTTCAGCAGGTGGTAAAGAACGCTCGCCGACTAGAGGGCATGCGGGACCAGGAGGGAGAGGACATGCAGGGTCAGGAGAGAGACAGGGAGGCTAAGAGGCCTCGCAGACCGAGAGGATTTACTAGTCCTTATTTTGGAGGCAGGGTACGCCATGGTAGAGGTTTTGTGGATCAGTCAATTCAGTTTGCACTTCAGGCTTCGCGCGGTGCTTCAGATATCCATGGGTCTCAGAGTGTCCGTGTCGGACAACTTCCATAGCCATGCCAGTGGAAAGGTTACTTTGAGTGTGAAGATACCAGCCACATGGTGAGAGATTGTCCCAGACTCCGGACAGATGTGTCACAGTAGGGTATTCAGGCTATGAGTTCTGCTCCAGTTGATGATATCCCTGCACCGCTAGCTTGGGGTGCAGGTCAGGAAGGTAGAGGGCGCCCAAGAGGGGGAGGCCCGACCTGTTGATGTGCTTTCTACGATAGGGTTGAGGCCACTGAACCAGATGATGTCATACATATATGGTTCGATTTGCTATAGAGGAGCATCATTTGTATTTTGTTTCAGTTCTGCTTATCTGGGTGAGTCCTCCTATGTGATTGATGACTACGGAACGATTCTTGGCACGTTCGAGGACGGATATTTGATTAAGAGGGGGAGAATGTAATGACCCGACCTGTCATTTTGAGAATTAGCGTCCCATTCGTAGCTTAAGGTCTTGAGCAACTTCATATTATGTATTATGACTAGTGTGTGTGGTCGAGTTCAGATGATTCAGGATCAATTTGAAAGAAGGATTCTTGTTTTAAAAGCTTAAATGGTAAGAGTTGACCGGAGTTTGACTTGTGTGTAGATGAATCTGAAATAGAATTTTGATGATTCTAATAGTTTCGTATGGTAATTTTGGACTTAGGCGTGCGTCCGGATTTGGATTTGGAGGCCAGTAGGATAATTTGAAGCATTTTGGCAAAAATTGGAAAGTTGGAGTTTTGGAAGGTTAAGAGGTTTGACCGGGAGTTGCCTTTGTTGATATGGGTATTGGATTGTGATTCCGAGAGTTGGATTAGCTCCGTTGTGTCATTTGAGACTTGCATGCAAAATTTGACGTCATTCCGGGTTGATTTGATATGTTTCGGCGCGAGTTGTAGAAGTTGAAAGTTCATAAGTTCATTAAGTTCGATTTGAGGTGCGATTTATAGTTTTGATGTTATTTGATGTTATTTGAGGCCTTAAGCAAGTCCGCGTTATGTTTTGGGACTTATTGGTATGTTCGGACGGAGTCCCGAGGGGCTCGGGTGAGTTTCAGATAGGTTTGGGTTGTGTTGCGCTCGTTTTTTATGTTTCGACGTCGTTTCTTCAACCATAAATGGTACCACATTAAGAAAATTAGCTCCAATTTCTGTTTTGATTGAAGTATTAGATTCGTATCGTAATTACGGAGCCATAGCAAAAAGAATCGTCGAATTTGGACATCATATGAGGGAGTTATGCTCATTTTAGTATCAGAGAAGAGAGTTGTTGCTGGTGCTTCGTAGATGCGAAGTTGGATCCGCATCTGCAATCCCCTATCTGCAAAAAATGGTCCGCAAATGCAGAAATTACAGCTGGAAGACCGCATGTGCGGAGTTTTGGGCGCAGAAGCGAAATTCCATGTGTATTAAAAAAAAATCAGACTGCGTTTATTTAATATTTTGAGCATATCTTGAGTTCTAGAGCTCCGATTGAGGTGATTTTTACAGCGTTCTTCTCGTCTTTTAATGGGGGTCAGTATCTAACTATATTTTTTATATTTTAAAATGATTACAAAAGTTCATTTCTAAATTAATCCATGTATTGATTGGAGAATTGAGGGTTTTTATCAAAAACTTTTCTAAAGAGAATAATTGAGTTTTGAACATCGATTCTGAGTCGGAATTGGATGAAATTAGTATGGTTGGACTCGTAATTGAATGTGTGTTCAGATTTTGTAAATTTTGTCGGGTTCCAAGGTGTGGGTCTGGGGTTAACTTTTTGGTTGACTTTTTAGTTTTTGTTAAATATTGAAACTTTATTATCCAGAATCATTTCCTATGAGTTTTATTTATGATTTGAAGTTATTTTGGCTAGATTTGAGCCGTCCATAAGTTGTTTCACTTGAGAAGGTCATTTTAGAGTAACGGTCTAGCTTCTTTGAGGTAAGTATCTTGCCTAACTTTGTGTTGGGGAAACTACCCCTTAGGATTTGAGTCATTTATGCTAATTGTGTCATGTGAAGGTCGTGTACGCGAGGTGATGAGTACGTACTCGGGATTATTTATGGAAATTTGATCGCTTAGGACTATTAGGTTCTTATGTTCATTATATGTGAAGTTGTTTTAGAATGTTAAATCCCCCATTTACTAAATTTACCCTTACTGTCTTATTTGAAATTAATTGATTCATGTTTTATCCTTGTTGCCAATTAGACGCTTATGTGCCTTAATCGAAGATGTTGCCTCTTTTATTTCCATGCTATCTTTTTCGTAATTGCTTATCCTTAATTGAAGTTATTGCTATCCTTTCCGTAATTAAAGTTATTATTATTCTTCTCGTAATTGCTTATCCTTAATTGCAGTCATTATTATCTTTTTCGTAATTGCTTATCCTTAATTAAATTTATTAATATCTTTTCTGTAATTGCTCAACCTTAATTGAAGTTTTGTTATCCCTTTCATTGTTGGCTTATCCTTATTTAAAATTATTGATTCATGCTATCTCTCTTACCGTCGAGTTGTACTTATGTGAAAATCAATGTTGCAGGCTATCTCTCCCCTTGTTGAGTTATTCTTGTTGAAACCATTATTCTCTATTGTCTCTTTCATTGTGAGCTAGTTCGTCCGTTTCTTTGTGTTCTAAAGCTCTTGAGTTGATTTTCTTGTCCTATTCTCGTGTTATTGTTGTTGTTGCTGTTGTACCCAGTATTGTTGAGCTGAGGGCTATGCGTGGTTGTGGTATTGAAACTGTTTTGAGGAAATATTGTGGCATATGGGCACATGTTGTGAAAGTCATTTTATTGTGTTGTTATGTTTTGGCACACATGGTATTGTTGAGAGGATTGTCGGGGTGTTCGCACGTGAGTTGTCTCTGCTATTGTTACTATTGATATTTGCACATGCGGCGTGACAAGACGGGCTATATATATGGGTTTGCGCATGTGGCGAGATAAGGTGGGAATATTATTATGTGCGTTCGGCGAGACAAGGCGGGCATTTACTTTATTATTACGCACTTGGAGAGACAAGGTGGGATATGTCGGGGAATGATTTGTGATGGCCTGGGGGAATTGTTATTGTTGTTATTTGTGTAGTGGTGTGCCTACCCTGTGTGAGTTATATCGTGTACATTCCGTGGTGATCGTTTCTTATGTGTCATTCATTGTCTCTGCTCTTACTTGTTGACTTGAATTATGGTAGAACACTTGCACAAGTATACACATAAATAAATCACCCATATCGGTTGAGAAGATGAATCCTGATGTTATTGACCATATACATGTACTCCCGTGTGCTTGCCTTTTGTGTGAGAGTTATCCTGTTGGCACGTGAGTTGTTCGTGCATTCATGAGTCATTGTTATTGCTGGAACGTGATTGGTCTGTGCGGATATTAGATATTGTCACTCTCTTGGCACGTGAGTCATTCGTGCGGTTATGAATTTGTAATGTGGGAACAAGAGGCCAATTGATTAGAGTTCAATAATTGGGACCCGTGATTTGTGATTATGAGATTTGGTACATCATGGGAATTCCTGAATAGATCTGGTGTAAAAGTGGTTGTTCTTGTTGAGTTGTTACTTGTTTTCCTTTATTTGGTTTCATCGGATTTAAACTGTGTCCAGCTTACTCTACATCATTAATATTTGTTTGCTTCTTGTTGCTAATTGTTGCTTCTAGTATTTCATTGCGAGTATTGTTTTGTCATCCTTACCATGCTTAGCTTTATATTAACATTGTTTCCCCGTTAATTCACCTTCATAATTGTTCATGTTGTTTAGTCCAGTAGGTGTCTTGACTGTCCCTCGTCACTACTTTACTGAGGTTAGCCTTGACACTTGCTGGGTACCGCAGTGGTGTACTCATGCTACGCTTTCTGCACATTTTTATGCAGATCCAGGTATTTTGGAGTTGGTTAGTCAATAGCCAACTGTTCGGGTTTTGATGTGGAGACTCAAGATAAACCTGGCGTCGCGTTCGCAGGCCTCAGAGTCACCTTCTGATATTGTACATGTACTATTTATTTCTATTCTGAAACAGTTGTATTTAGGTATTTTTCTAGCAAACTCAGTAGAGCTTATGACTTGTACTACCGGTTTTGGGATTGTTGGCAAATATGAAAATTTTCATATCAAAATTCATAGTTGTTGGTTAAATTTGATATTAATTAGAAAGTGTTAAGCTTACCTAGTCTTAGAGACTAGGTGCCGTCACGGCATCCTACAAAGGAAAATTGGGGTCGTGACAACATTTCACTTGTCTTTTCATATAAATGACGAAGGACATGAATTGATAAAATTATTATTATTTTGTATCAGATATTGGTTGCTTTATTTTTATCAAACCTTGTCCTAGGAACTTGAGTTAAAGAGAGTCTATGACACTTATTGAGTACCGTTATGGTGTACTCAGCCCTTAGGGGCCCCTCTTCAGGGTCTCGTTTTCTTTACATGTTTCAGGATAAGGTATGGCATATGATGTGTGGACAGGGCTAGGATGACTCTCTTTTCGAGGTATGATGAAGCACCACTTTTATTTCGTGGTAGCTATCATGTTATTTTTTATTTTCTTTTATTGAAATTATTCCAAATGTTGGTTATATTCTTTGGTATAGAGGCTCCATGGATAGTTGTGTTGGATTGTAAAAATAGGATTGTGGACGTCATGCATAAAGAAATAATTATTTAATTTGATTATGTCATTTTTATAAAAAATTTCATATATGATTTTGAAAATGAAAAATATTTTGTGACTTGATTTGAAAATGTACAAGATTTTCAATTAGCTTCCGCAATTATACTTGGTCTTGACATATGGGTTGGTTCGCTTGGGTCGGGTAGTGTACCGGGTGTCGGTCATGTGGATTTAGGTCGTGACACATATACACTCGTCACCTCGTATATGCATCACCCTCGCATGTAGAAAGCAATATTATTAGTAGAAAAAATTTCTCCAACAAAGTTAGGCAAGATACTTACCTCTTTTTGAACACAATCAACATTCCAACATGACTTTTCTTTTAGAAAAAGCCTCCAAACCAATCAAATCTAATCAAAAATCGTTCAAACAATTCAAAACAAGGTTTAGAAACTACACACGAATGAAAAAGGTTCAATCTTTAACTAAATTAAAAAAGTCAACATAGGCCCGCATGGTCAAAATCCGATATTAAGACCAAATCTTGATTACCCATTCACCCCCGAACCCGGATATGTAATTTATTTTTCTGCTTGAAGTGTAAAAAATTGGAATTTCAATTGTGCTTAGCGTGTTAGTTTCTGATGTATTCTTTCTTTATTTTTCGTTTCATCGATTTGACTTTATATTTTTTTTTTCAGGGTGATTGGTGTGTGTAGTTGCAGTATTTGGATTATTTTATTTCCTGAAAAATTGTAGAGTCATCTTTTAGTTGGCATTTCCTGAAGCAATTATGAGACGTTCAAAGTTTATCATGATGGATGGCAATTGATGCATCATTACCCAAGTTTTGGTTGATTAAGATAATATTTGTGCCTACATAGTTCATATTATTTCTTTTCGTCCAAAAGAAAAAATGCTTGTGCCTATAGATTTAATTTCATGTGAAAAAAATGAAGGTAAAATAATTTTATGTTTTTATTATTGTTAGTAATTTTCTTTACACCTAAACCAACATATACAAGGATTCAAATACAAAATGCTTTCTTCAATTATCTCATTTTTCTTTTTTCTTTAGCCTTATCTTTTCTTTTGGTTTTCAAATAGAGAGTGACATTCCGATAGCTATAAAATAAAATTCTGAGTAAGGTGTAGTTTAGGAGAGAAAATCTTTTGAAGGATTCCTTCCTATAAATTCTAGTCAAATTCATTATGTCTTGTAGAGAAAAGTTTCTTTCTTTTTTGTTAGTAAAAGTAGGAGGAGATTGGTATGTGAAGCATCTGAATTATGTTTATCTTACATTTTCTGACCTCCTATATCTCATGCATTGTCGTAATTCATAGTATATAAATTTCTAAAAGTTAATTTATTCAACAATAGTTTTGTTGTGTCAGTAATATCCAATTTTAGAATATTTTGTTGTTTTAAATTGAAAATATGGGAGATGATTATAGGCGAAAATTGATGGGAGCAGAAATATCTATACATGAAGGGAGTGTTAAATTGGTAATGAAAGTTATTTGAAGAAGAATAAATTTTATTATTTTAGAAGGGATAACAAATTCTAAATATCCGGAGGGAAATAACAACTAGGGGTCAGAAGAAAAGAGAGAGAAGAGAATCAAAGAAAAGGAAAAAACAAAAAGGAAAAGAGGAAGGAAAGGGGAAAAAATCATGTAGGGGGGGGGAGAGAAAGGAAATAAAGAAGGAAACTTTGAAAAATAAAGTTGTGACCCTATAATAGATGAATAAAATACAAAAACCACATCTTATATTGCTTGATTTGACCTTCTAAAGAAAGAAAATCAAAATAATATAAAATACACACCAAATATCATTAACTCAAACACTTACAAAATTGTAGAGAATGAAAGTACTCTTCGAAAAATATAACAAAATATGTGTAGAATAATAAGAAAAATTATCAAGTCTAATTTTTTTAAAAAGTATTTAATGGAGTTTTACAATTAGTAAAAAATAATTTTCTATGTAACTTATCTTTTCCTTGAAAAGAAACTAAAGTAACTATTAATAGAAAAGTAAAAATGAGATCTAACTCTTCTTTACCCACACAAAAATATTTAGTTAGAAATGACAATTAAATGAGGGAATTAAACTTAGGTGCCCACAGTAAATATATAGAGGCTTGTGAGGAGTTAGGAGTTAAGACTAGAGGAAACAATGGTTTATTTGTTACATTTTTTTCTTCGATTTTTATTATTTTTTTCTTCTATTCAGGAAACGTGTGTTAGGACTCACCAAATCTCTCCCAAGCGCATTTGATAGAATTTATAAGTGTGACTGTGTGAATGCATCAACACATATTCTATGAGCAACTGAGTTTTATTTGAATTTTTAAAATATGCTCAAACAAAAACGAATGTAGGTAATGAACTTTATGTTTTTTTTTCTTTTAGTGCTCTACTTGCTTTAATTATTATTAGTATGATATCAATAGACATCATTTTTATAGATGAGAATGGAATTTCATAATTTTCACGGTTCTTCTTTCTCAATAAAATTTAACCAATAAAAACTATTTCATAAATTAGTATATTTTTTAGAAAACAATCGTGCCAAGCGCGACAATTTAACTAGTTTATATTATATATTAAGACCACAAGATTCAATAACATCTTGCTACATACAAATACATTTTTAAGTTTAAGAGCGTACAAATTAAAAATCTTTTTTTCAACTCTGTGCCCAGTATTATTTTTGAGACTTTGCAGCCTTTTGAAACCCAAATCACTTGGCAAAACAGTCGTCTTCTTCGGCAAACTCCTCGTACGTTCCTCTCTGACTTTACCTCTCCAGTTTTTTCTTTTCTTCGTTTCTTAAGAGAGTAAAACCCTATCCCCTTCCCACCCGCTTTATTTGTTTTTCTACTTAATTTTGACGGTACAATAGTAAAAAACTGATCCCTTTTTCCACTGCTTTTTCTTATATCATAAATAAGAATAACGAATTGGGTTGCTTGCATTCCTTCTGTGCTTCTCTGACTGCTTAAAGAAAGCTCTTCTCTAATTTACTCTAACTTTTCATATTTCTTTCTGATTTTTTAACAGTAAATTTGCATTCTTTTTTTTTTTTCCTTTCAAGGTGTAATGGGGGGGGAAATAGGGGCGGATGTACAGTGTAAGTTATGGGTTTATCCGAACCAAGTAGCTTTGGCTTAGACATGTATATGTGTTAAAAATGTACTAAATAAGTACAAATAATTGATTTCGTACCCAGTAAATTTGCATTTTTTTTCTTTATTCCAAGGTGTAAAGGGAGTGATTTTGGGCAGATGTAGAGTATAAGTTATGGGTTTATCCGAACCCGTTAGCTTTGGCTCAGACCTGTATATGTGTTAAAAAATTCACTAAATAAGTACAAATAATTGATTTCGTACATAGTAAATCAAATGAGGTATGGGAGAATCATGAGCTCAAACCCATAAAATTCAAATCATGGATTTGCTCCACGGAAAGAAAGCTGCTAGTCGTCTAATTGTTTTCTTTCTGTTACAGTTTTCTTTCTGATTCATTTTGCTTTTTTTATTCCTTCATTTCTTTTGGAGGTCAAATTGTTTTTTAAATGATAATGCTATTGTTAAACATTTGTCATTTTAAAAGTATTTTTAGCTGGAAAGTCATGTTTTTGAGAGCATTTGCCATTTGGTGGACCATTGTAAACTATTATTGATATGCTGTCTTTGCTATTAGGAAGTTAGTCATATATTGTAGACTTGTAGTTTGTAGGTGCAGGATTTTGGTTTCACTTTCCTTAACTCTGGGCTTTGGTAGGCAATTGCTCTTTCTATATTCAGTCAATGCACTTCTTATGAAGAGTGTAGACGACACTTTTATAATTTTGTTAGGTGTTTACTTTTTCCTTTTCACTCTTTAGTTCAACTTAATTTCTTTTGGTTCTTGGACTCACAGGTGCGTTGCAAAAGGTTCTTTTGCATGTGAATTAGAATAAATTGAAGTGGGAATGGAGTGTGTGGTTCAGGGAATTATTGAGACTCAAGTAAGTTCACTGAGCACATTTCGCTTCCTGCAAAAATGTGCCTGCTAACTTTATGGCGTTGAATATGGAATTTAGCATTTGAATATAGAAAAAGATTTTGACAGTGCAAACCATATCTGCAGCATGTTGAGGCCCTCGAAATTCTGCTTCAAGGGCTTTGTGGTGTACGTAAACAAAGCTTAAGGATCCATGAACTGTGCCTTAAGAGTGTTCCAAACCTAGGTAAGTGAGTTTTCTTCGTAAACTACTATGGAACTAGGAACCACTAATTCAGTGGTCATGTATGTAGATATGCGATTGAGACAAATTCTTGCAATCATATATGCATCCATAGGAAGTTTTCTTACCTTAGCTGTTTGATATAGTTGGTTTTTTCTAGTTTGTGGTCCATCTCATTCTAGTTGTATTACGGCGCGACATGACAATTATTGCATTGAATTATGTGTAGGTATTTTTTGCTTTCAGTACATCTTATGTGTAAGTTGAAGAACTCATGGTTTTGGCTTCATTAGCTTGTTGACTGCCCTGTTTTTTTACAAAAGGGTGTTTGTTATCATGGTTTATTGATGAGATACTTGTGCTTGTTTGACATGTCATATCTTGTCAAAAGGCCACTTAAGATCCATTTTACATTTTTCCTTTTTCTCCCTTCCACACTTTTCTCCTTGGGTTATTATAACCATGAAGTCCGTTACTTCTCATTCTCAGGCTTAGTAGCATCAGAAATACGCCTCTTATGTGATCTTGAGCAGCCGGAACCCACATGGTAAGTGATCTGTTTCATACTGTGCCTAGCTCTGGCGATATGTGAAGCCTAAATTTTTGTGTGAAATTAAATATAGGACTGTTCGACATGTTGGTGGTCCGATGAGAGGCACTGGTGCTGAACAAATCTCCGTCTTGGTGAGACCGATGATAGAAAGCAAAATAAGCAAGAATGCATTGCGCATGTTTTATGCACTTGGCTACAAGCTAGACCACGAGCAGCTGAGAGTTGGTTTTGCATTTCATTTCCAAAGAGGTGCCCAGATAACTGTTACAGTTTCATCCATCAACAAGATGTTGAAACTTCATGCAACTGATGAGGCAGTGCCTGTGACACCGGGCATACAGCTAGTTGAAGTGACAGCACCTGCTTCATCTGAAAATTACACTGAAGTTGTTGCTGCTGTATCGTCCTTCTGTGAATATCTTGCACCGTAAGTACCTTTATATTGGTTTGTTACCCTGAGGTGAATTGAGCTTATAAATAATGGGTTGAACTGAATTAGTACTTTCGACAGAGCATAGAGATATATATGTAAAAAATCACCAAATTTCAAAAGTATAACGGGGTTAGAACCTAAAGGTTGAACCCCAACCAATTTAAATCTTGGATTCGCCTTTGGTTGTACCTGGTATTTATTGTTAGGGGAACTAGTTTTATTTACTTATTTCTATCATTTGGTAGACATACAAATGGTTTCTATTTTTTTCAGGCTCCTCCATTTGTCAAAACCTGGTGTATCAACAGGGGTTGTTCCTACTGCAGCTGCAGCAGCTGCATCTCTCATGTCAGATGGCGGAGGCACAAAAATGTAGTATTAATACTTTGCAGCTATTTTATTTATATTCTTTTACATTTTGGTTGCGGTCCTCATTGCTGGATAAGAGACCTATTTTGCCAAATGATAGCCCTCCTATAATTGTTGTTAAGATGCTGATCAATACACAGTAGTGTTTTTGCATAAAATAGATTTATAGTATCAGCCAGCTTAGTTCAATTAAGGGTGGAGGAATCTTTTCTCTCTTTCGATAAGTTCCTTGTTATTGATTTTGATTGTTTTTCACCAAGGTGTTTATGTGTTGATCTTCATATCACGTGGAGATGATCAGATTTTCTTTATCTGTATCAGATCAATGGTAGTGGAACATTTTTTTTATAGAGTTAATACCCTAAAATCCCCCTAAACTATCAAGTTTTTGTCAGTTTTCTACTTAAACTATTCGGTGTCCCCAAAACCCCCTGAACTATATTGCCGTTCATATTAAAAATCTCTCATTGCATTCTTCGAGGTACGTCTAGTACACGCTCCTAATTGTCTAAAAAACGTGTTAAGTAGCACTACACGTGGCTATTTAACTCAGTCTAAAACCCGTCTAAACTATCACTTTTTTGACAGTTACCTACTTAAACTATCTGGTGTCCTCAAAATCTCCCTGAACTATATTCCCCTATATATTAAAATCCCATGTTGGACTTTTAATGGTACGTCAGTCTAACTATATTAACTTATGGTTTGTACAAAGTTTTTATATAGTTTACTCATGATGTATTACTCTCGAATGATTGATTTATTCTAGGAGTTTTGACCAAAATAATATTTAATGTACTGTGTTAATTTTATGTTTAATTGTGATTGTGTTTTATGATAGACTCCAATTGATAAGTCCTTATTTATATTCACTTTGTAGCACAGTTAAAATATAAATAAAGTCATGTAGTGTTGTATTTCTTAAAAGTCATCTTATATTACATAAAAAAGATTACACAATAAAATTTTGTAAATAAAAAATTAATTGCCAGCAATTACATTCTCTAATTCCAGATTAGATAAAGAAGGTTCAAGAGATTCAACTTTATTCTTTACAAGGTGTTGCGTTTAATAAAAAGATTTAAATTGATATTTTTTTAACAATATGTGTAAGACATGAAAGAAGACTAAAAGAAGAAAGAGAATAAATAATTTTAGAGGAAACAAGAGGGAGAAATTTTTTCATAGGAAACCCATACGGAGAATCGAAGAAAAAAGGTTAAAAAATGAAGAAGAAGGTGAAAAACAAAGAAGAAAGGTGAAAAAAAAAGAGGAAGAATGGTGAAAAATAGGAAGAAAGATGGACATAATTGAAATAAGGAGAATATTTATTAAAAAAATAAATTTGAAAGAGGGTTAGGTTAATTAACCATTATTTTATGTTAAGTGGGCCATTTTGATGGCTTTTTTTCAGCTACCATGCGCTCCCAAGCGAGTATCTACACATGTTATGCCAGGTCAGCGACGAAGGGTTTTTAATACGAGCAGCAATATAGTTCAGGGGGTTTTGGAGACACCGAATAGTTTAAATAGGAAACTGACAAAAATATGATAGTTTAAGGGGGTTTGAGGGTATTAACTCTTTTTTATATGGTTTCAGATATTCATATACTAGTTATTTGGGGCACTAATTTATCAATTTCTATACTGTTTATGTGAATTTTGCAAAGTAGTTGATATAAACTGAGATAAGAGAAGAGTCATATTATGTTGAAGGCCAGCATTAACATAGTTAATAAAGCTTCAAAAGACCTTAAACGAGTGACGATTCTATCTAATTTCTATGGAAATGTTGTTGTTAGTTAATATTAAATGATCAGTTCATTTTAGCGGATATTTAATTTCAGCCGCATTGTCTATCCTTTGTTATGTTAAATTCATACGTCTTAGAATGAAGTTTAACCATGAATGTGTAAAGATTTTGATAATATCACGTCACCTAGTAATATTTGCAATTGAGATTATTTAATCCATTTTTAAAAAGTTCATTATCTAATCTATTTTTAATGAATAATATGGATGTATAACTATTTATTCGTCGTATTCATCCTTCTCCATTATTTGAATTTTATTTATTCACACATTCATACAAAATTTTGTAGATATTTCTAATTAACTCATCTTCTTTTCTTTCTCCAACGAACTGTAAACGTGTTGACTTTAAGTTCTCACAACACCAACAAAAATGATTGGGAAAAGAACTATTTCCAAGAAGACAAAAAAAGAAAACTGTAAACTCTCTGAAACCTCAAATTACACAAAAATCTGCATTATATCCTCTGTCTTTCTCCTTCAAAGTTCAACAAAATATAAACAAAGAACACACAAAAACAGAGAACGGGAAGTTGAAAAAGAAACACCTTTCTGTTTCACCGATGGTGGCTCACTAGCTTAGGCTTTGTTTTCTTTCAGTTTCACACATGTTGATTTACGACATTTAACTGGCTTTCTGAGTTTTTTTACCTATAAAATTACATTAAATCTTTTCAAGAAAAAGCTTAGATTCGGGAGGGATCATGAATAATGGAGAACGTAGGAAAAGGTTTTACACAATCGTTAGTTTTAATTTCAAGTTGGCCCCATTTTGTTAGCTACACTAAAAGTGCTCCACTTTAACAAACTTAAGTGACGAAAAATACTCAGGGGTATATAAGAACAAAAAAGACCTATCTCAATAGATAAGGCTAAAAACTCTAATTATGTGATATATGGTCCGACTGTATAAATTACTTTATATTGTCAATGCATATAATTAAAACTCATCTAAACATAGCATATTTGAAGCTTGTCTAATAATAACATATTTGTAATGAATTCAACTTTAAGCATGGATAGTATAAAAGTAACTTTGTGTTAATAGATTACTTATAAAATAATTACATGTACAAATGGCTACATAAAGTGAAATATAAAACGTGAAAAATAAGAGACAAATATTGCACTTGAATAACAGAAACAAGTGCACTTGAATAAATAGTCCCTTGACATTTCGGGCAACTCTTATTCAGGAAGTGACAACTTTTTAGGCAGACGATGAACATAACCGGCCATCATCTTCTTAGAGTGCAGCAACATGACGCTGATAGAGTTGTTCCGCAAAGTGGGAATTCATAACCGATGAGACAAACTCTAATTTCATTCCTACTACCTTGTCCTCTTCTTTTACTTTTTAGGCAGACGATGAACATAACCGGCCATCATCTTCTTAGAGTGCAGCAACATGACGCTGATAGAGTTGTTCCGCAAAGTGGGAATTCATAACCGATGAGAAAAACTCTAATTTCATTCCTACTACCTTGTCCTCTTCTTTTTCTTGTTTAACTTTGGCATTATTGAGCTTAAGAGCCTTGTAGGTGCGTTCTGAGTATTATAATTTTTATTCTAATTATTTAGTTGCATCTCACCAGCCAAATCTTTATTAAATATAGCATAAATTGAATCACTAAATTGTGCTTTTTCTAGCTCCAACTTATTCAAGTTATGCACATCAACTTAATACTACATTCAGAACAATTTAATGTTGAATTTTGAGCATTCATGAAAAAGGTTTTCTTTGTTGCATCAAAAGGCTTGTATATGCAATGATAAAGGGAAGTAATTGAAGGAGTTTGCAAGATTCGTATGTTCCTAATTTTCTAGACAATGTTATCCTTTATCTATTTTATCTAAGTTTTTCAGCGTAGATCGAACTAAAGTAATCGATCCTAATCTATAGAATATGCTTGGACTTATGCACTTGTTTAACTTAAATGCTTAATATTCTATAAATAAGAGTATTGGATTTGTTAGGAAAAAGATGGTCATGTGATCATGCCCAACTATGCCTTATAAAAAGGATTAAGAGGTCGTTGCAAATATATTCCGGTCAACAAGTCCGGAGTCGAATACCACAGGGAATTAACGTATTAAGCACAACTACTAGACTCCCACAAATTCACGCAATCAATATTCAGGAATATTTAAATAGTAAATTGGATGTTTACTAACTAAATATCATGTAATGAAAAAGCAGTAATTAATAACTAACTTCGAACAGGTTGTAGACAAGAATTGGAATGATCTAAGGTTATGATTTCCCCTATTGTCGGAATCCTTTCCTCTAAGTTTCCCATAAATTTGCCTAAGTTTTCTCTACCGATCATGAGTGCTCTGAGTGTCGTAATTCTCTCCCGAGTAACTACCACAATTTACTATACATATTCTTCCGAATTACGCTAGCTAGCACTAAGTACGGCTCACTCAAATCGCACTAAGGTTTCGTTATTTCTAATCCCACCTTTAAACCCTCCGTATTGATCCCTCATTAACGTTAGGAGTGATGTTGTTCAACAACTACCTAAATATACACTCTCTTCCGAGTAATACACACTAAATAGGCACAGTCGATTGAGAGCTCTTCAACCAACCACACTAATTACGTAATTGAACAAATAGAGAAAATTCTACGCAAATCTATATTAACGTAACAGGAAATTCATCCTCCAATAGGTTCCATCAAAACCCTAGATTAGGAGTTTAGCTACTAATACTCATAGTAACAATATCCCAAATATTTTGCATAACTAAATTACAAAGTAAAGATGAAAGAATGTAGAAATCGATGATTCTATCTCCCAATTGGTGTTCCACGAGCTATTCTTGCCTCCGGTCGCAAAACAACTCCTTCAAAAGTGATGTTATATGTCTATCTATATGTGTAGGAAAAGACCTAAACGACATAGGTCAAGTCCTAGTCAAACCAGGAGACGAAATAAGCCTTCAAAAACCGGAGTAAGCGCGCCTCTGACCATGCCTCGCGAGGCTCCACGCGAGATGAACCTCGCCTAATAATGTGCGGTGCCAGCTCCCACACGAGCTCGAGCTCGCCTCACCCTTCGTGACGCCTGCTCCTACGCGAGCTCAGAGGCTCGCATCACCAGCTTCCACGCGAGATCAATGGTTCGCCTCGCGAGCTTCTTCATATTTTCACTGCTTAATGCATTCATTCTTCTTTCCACAGTATTCGAGCACACTTTATTCTTTAAATCTACCTTTTGCTCTAATTTCATCTCCAATTCACCTACACATAAAATAGACTCTATTACGTGCAAATAAAGTATAGTTTAACATTAAAGCACATAAAATGTAAGGTAATTAATGTACTAAAATATGGAATTATAGCCACACATCAATACCCCACACTTAAACATTGCTCGTCCTCGAGCAATCAAACTACACTTATAGACACGGACTTTTTAAGCAATTCCCTTAACTCATCACACCGTGAATCTTTCAAATAGACTAAGCACAAAGGTGTAACATTCTCACCCTTAAGATTTGACTTACAAATACCATGCCTTATTCATAATTCACTTACTTACTCTAACATGAAGGTCAATGACATTACCTTTCCTTTATGAATCACGTGCCCTCACCCAACAAAGAGCTTAGTTCCACACACAATGAGTATTAAGAAAGTAGGAACTCAAGATAGGAAAAATTTACCCGCTCTCAGAAATAACATTCATATGTCACAAATGATGCACCATAAGCTTGCCCGTAGTGTCATACTCTACTAATCGAGCTCATTCAGTCTAGGATCAAGTAGGACTTTAATAGGTTGTAATGTAGGCTGCGGGTCAGGTATGATAATTTTGGATATAAGAGTGACTACACCTCCCTAAGCACTTTAATACATATACTTTAACATTCAAGCCCATACTTATGTCAAACCATAACTCCACCTTCACATCAATGTATATTACCCCATACTTCTTTAAGCACAATTACATCAAAAGCCACCACTATCACGGAATATTTTTCACAACAATACAACTATTTTTTTCTTTCTTTACCAATTCAAGCGGCTTTTATTTTTTTTCAAAATAGTGCACCTTTCTCCTTATTTCATTACATCCACTCAAAAGCCAAACCACCACCCCACACTTTAACCTTTACACAGTTCATAACAATTCAAGTGCTTATGAGAGGCGAAAAGGTTCCAATAGATGGTTAATTCAAATAAAGGGGTAAGGCTTGTAATGTGGTTGCCAAAAAAATAGGATTACAGGCTCAAAGGGGTTAACTACGTTACATAGCAATTAGGCAGGTAAACTATATATATCTGGCTCAACAAAGAAACGCATATATCACTTCCTAGACTGAACAAAACTACTATTTCTCTTTGCAAACACACGGAGAAAGTCTAGACATCAAATGCAATGCACAGAATACATACAAGGCATAACACAGTCAAGAGATATTGCTGCAATTCATTTCATAGCCTAGTGGTTTCTACTCCTAAAAATTAAAACTAACTACACCCGGTTCAACTAAAAACTCTTGGAAAAGAACCGCGGCCCAAAAAAAACCCAGGGAGAATTATTACACTACCTACAAGAAAATCTTTTTTTTTTCTTTAGACGTAATTCCCTCAAGAAAACTGTCTAGGAGATCCATCGTCGGGAAGAGTCCAATTTCAATTTTTTTTACTAGGCTAAGACGACACTAACTCAAACAAAATTTGTACATTATAACAACAAAAAAAATTAACTAAAACAAGACTAATATTTAGAAGTTACCACCCCACACTTATTTTTCATGTAATGTCCTCAGTGCATACACAAACTGACAAAACAAGAAAAAATGAGTAGTGTGTAGGAAAACTCCCTGATCAAGCCGCGTCATCGCCTTCCTCCTCTGAGGCTGCCCACTCCTCGTCTTGTGCTTCCTACTCATCATCTGACTGCTCCGGCTAGGCCTCAAACTGCTCAAGTGTGTTGACATCCTCATCGTCTGGGAGTTTGTATCCATCACCAAGCCCAACCAGCTGCTGAGCATGAGCATTGAGCGGGAATCCTTGCTCTAATATGGCCCTCTCCTATGTAGTGGTTGGCCGTCCCCCGATCCAAAGTTTAAAGTCCATCATCCCATATAAATGGGCCATAAAGCAGACAACGCGAGCATTGCGCTCGGTACCTGTCAGTGATGGCATCGCAGTCTCCTCCTTAACCCGGATACTTGTAATGTCCATTAGTCGTAGGGGCTGATCAATGATGTGATCGAAAACTTTCTCCTCATCAACCTCTTCGTGTCTCAAGAACTGAGTTAATATATTTGCAAATGGCATTCGATCGATCCTCTTACTAGTTCTTACTAGAGACATCTGGTAGCGGATCAAATGACCCACATTCACCCTCTAACCCGTCATGAGGAAATATAACACACACGTCCTCTCATGGCTATTAAGCATGTCATGATTGAAAGGTAGGAGTCGTGTATTAATCAGTTTCAGCCATACTTCAGCCTCTGCCCTCATATTCTTCTTGGGGAATTTTCTGTGCCAATTTGTTTTCTTATCCCGAACCCAACCTGCCACAGAATTGACACCACAAAGAGTGTGTCTCAGCTCTCGATATGTAGGACGGGCGATGAAGTAGTCCAATGGCTTCTGAGGAACATCCGGAGCACCTAAGAAATTACATATTGCTGTGGCTAAAAAATCTATCAACCGTCCACGAATCGACACCAGCTATTCAGGATCCTTTGGATCAAACCCGGCATAGAATTCCCGAACAAGATTGAGATTTATATCCCCTGTATTTTTGAATACATAACTTAACCCCAACACATAGACGCCTCTCCAAATTGCTTGGTACTTGGCTTGCAGGTGACGCTCATGAATAGCAGCTTCTGGATGTACATGTTTTGGCCTACAATGCCTGTACCAATCCTTAGTGTATGGGGGTATGCTTTTGAGTACAAACTCCCACTGTCCTTGAGGTTGTGGATGAGTGGCTGCTATAGCTTCCACTACTTGCAGTCCTTCACCTTGACTTGAAGTAGCTTCCCCCCTTTTCTCTTATTCGGGGGAGGTACGGAGGTAGCCTTAGCTTTAGACGGAGCAGTAGATGTGGCTTTGCCTTTACCGGTGTCTTTCTTGGAGGCATATTCATACCTACACAAGTGAGCATGAATCAGTTTAAGCTGCATTGCAACATGCCAAAACATGGTCTTGCCACCCCACACTTAAGAGTATAATACATGATTTTCAATAATTTTCGAGGTTACTCAGACTTCACCTCATATTTTCTTAGCGTGAGAATCAAGTAATGACACATGGGTGCTTCCTCTAATTTCAAAGCATTGGGCTACTGGTGAGCCACCCCACACTTAAGATTTTAAAGTGGTGCACGACTACAAAGCACTAGTCTGATAATCCCGGAGACTTGGGCTCCAATAGGGACAAAGAATGCCTTTGAGGCATTATAACAAACACCTAGCATGCACTACTGCCAGGGGAGTGATAGTAGGGGTGAGGGATTGCCTCATCCTCCCAAATCAGCTTTGGAGTTCCGTACTAGCACTGGTTCACACAATAGCAACACCATTCCTATGGGGTTCATGGGGTTGGGACACACAAACACATTGTTACAATGAAGAACAACCCCAAATTTTGTATCTAATGTCATGCATTCACCCAACTCAAAATTGCCCAAAGAAAGAAGATATAAATCATACCTTAGATGTTTAAGAGGAGGGATTTGCCTTTGAATTGCTGTTGCAAGTGAAGGAAATAGCAGAAGATTGCTTGTCTTCAATGGGGTTGTGAGGGAAAGGGTTTGGCAAAGTTCTTGAGTTTGTTTTGTGAGCAATGAGGTTTGGGCAATTAGGTTAGATTTTTAAGGGAGGGGGTTAAAAGAAATAAGGGAAAAAATAATTAAAATAACCAAAAAAATGCACTTACCTGGCGACGCGCGGTTCGTGCCTCACCTTACCCCTCGCGAGGCGAGCTCCTTCGCGAGCTCTTAGGCATGCGACGCGAGACCTAGTGCAAGAAGAACCTTGCTATTTCCCTTGCGAGGCGAGCTCCCACTCGAGATGCACCTCACCTTACCCGTCACGAGGCGAGCTCCCACTCCAGATTTCCATCACTCTAACGCCTGGCCCAGCTCGCTTGGGACCAGGTGACGCGCAGTGCATTGTATGTCTTGCTGAAATTACCTGCAAGCATGTTAGTACCTTAAAAACGAAAAGAAAAATTCTAACTACACTAAAAATCAACTACAAATACAACATTACAATGGGTTCCCTCCCATGAAGCACCTGATTTAACATCGCGACACGATGCAAGCAATTGACTTAAGGCTCACTCAACATTGGTGGCTCTAGCAAATGAGTCATCGACACTAATTTCGTGTCATCCATGCCCAAATAATGTTTTAACCTATGCCCATTGACTCTGAACTTGCGAGAGCCATCTTCTAAAGCAATCTCTATGGCTCCGGTGGGATGAATCTCTAGCACACGAAATGGTCCTGACCATCTTGACTTCAATTTGCCCGGAAACAACCTCAATCTTGAATTGAATAATAATACCCTGTCTCCCGACTTAAAATTTCGCTCAAGAATGTTTTTGTCGTGCACCAGTTTCATTCTTTCCTTGTATAACCTCGTACTCTCAAAAGAATGGTATCGAAACTTATCAAGTTCATGCAACGCTGTGACTCTACTAGTTCCAGCATCCTCCGTGTCCATATTTAATTGTCGTAATGCCCAGAAGGCTTTATGCACTCCACCGGCAAGTGACATGCCTTTGCAAACACCAATTTATACGGCGTTATACCAATCTGAGTTTTGAATGCAGTGCGGTAAGCCCATAGCGCATCATCCAATTTTCTCGCCCAATCAGTCCGAGTAGCATTTATAGTTTTGGTAAAAACACTCTTGATTTCTCTGTTTGACACCTCGACTTGCCCACTTATTTGTGGGTGATACAGAGTAGCAACTTTATTGTGAACACCATATTTCTCCAACAACTTTTCAAAGGATCGGTTGCAGAAGTGGGTGCCCCCATCACTGATGATAGCTCTTGGAGTGCTAAATCGGGTGAAGATGTTCCTTCTCAGAAAACCAATAACTGCCTTCGCGTCATTTGTTGGAAGTGCCACGGCTTCTACCCATTTTGAGACATAGTCCACCGCTACAAGTATGTACTTGTTATTATATGAGCTGACAAATGGTCCCATAAAATCGATTCCACATACATCGAATACTTCCACCTCTTGAATTGGGTTCATGGGCATCTCATGTTGACGAGAAATATTCCCCGTCCGTTGGCACTCATCACAATTTTTCACCCAGAAGTGTGCATCTTTAAACAACGTCGGCCAATAAAAACCTGATTCCAACACTTTAGCCGTTGTCCTTACACCTCCAAAATGTCCTCCATACGGTGAAGCATGACATGCCTGCAAAACAGAAGATTGATCTATCTCGGGAATGCATCTTTGGATCATGTTATCAAGACAAATCCTAAACAAATATGGTTCATCCCAGAAATACATGCGACAATCACGGAAAAACTTTTTCTTTTGTATAGAAGACAAGTCATAGGGAACAATACCGCTTTCCAGGTAATTTGCAATAGATGCATACAATGGTGTATCCTCGAGGCTCGTTGCTAAGAATTGTTCATCTGGGAACGCCTCCATGATCTCCTCTACCTCAACCTTCTTTTCCGCTCCTTCAATCCTGGACAAATGATCAGCAACTTGGTTTTTTGTTCCCTTTCAATCCCGAATTTCCAAGTCGAACTCTTGTAGCAGTAGCACCCATCGAATTAGGCACGACTTTGACTCTTTTTTCTCAATTAGGTACATGAGGGCAGCATGGCCAATGCAAACAATTTCCTTTGAGCCTATTAGGTATGACCTGAACTTATCAAATGCGAACACCACAGCTATTATCTCTTTCTATGTCACTGTGTAGTTCAGTTGGGCACCGCTCAAGGTTCTACTGGCATAGTAGATCAGATGCATGACTTTATTTTTTTGCTGCCCAAGAACTGCTCCCACAAAATAGTCGCTTGCATCGCACATCAGCTCAAAAGGTTTCCCCCAGTCGGGGGCCACTATGGTTGGTGCAGTCACCAGTTTCTTCTTCAACTCCTCAAATGCTATCCTACAGTCATCAGAAAATACAAAAGGGTGATCTTTTTCAAGCAGTTTACACAAGGGGTAAGCAATTTTGGATCAACCTTTGGATCAACTTCTTATTGCTTTGACGGAAGTGGGGAGTGGTAGCTTTTCTATCACATCAACCTTTGCACGATCCACCTCAATGCTCTTACTTGGCACTAGGTTCCCAAAGACTATACCTTCTTGTACCATGAAGTGGTACTTTTCCCAATTGAGCACCAGATTAGTCTCCACACATCTTTTTAGCACTCTTTTTAGATTCTTTAGGCAATCATCTAATGAGTCTCCCACAATTGAGAAATCATCCATGAAGACCTCCATTATGTCTTCTACCATATCTGTGAAGATGGCCATCATGCACCTTTGAAATGTGGCGGGTGCATTGTATTGGTCGAACGACATTCTCTGGAAAGCATAGACACCATATGGACAGGTGAATGATGTTTTCTCTCTATCTTCCGGGGCAATAGAGATCTGATTATACCCCCAGTATCCATCCAGAAAGTAGAAGTGGGACCTCCCAGCCAATCTATCTAGCATCTAATCAATGAACGGCAAGGGAAAGTGGTCTTTTTGGGTGGCCTTGTTCAATCTTCTGTGGTCTATACGAATTCGCCATCTCGTGACTATTCTTGTTGATATCAACTCGTTGTACTCATTTTTCATTACAGTCATTCCACATTTCTTTGGCACATATTGGACTGGGCTGATCCAATTGCTGTCGGAGATGGGGAAAATGATCTCTGCATCTAACCACTTTATTACCTCCTTTTTCACAACTTCTTTCATGTTGGGGTTCAGCCTTCTTTGATGTTCTCTGGAAGGTTTGTGGCCATCTTCCAGTAAAATCTTATACATACAGAAGGCCGGGCTGATACCTTAATATATGCAATGGTCCAACCGATTGCAGTTTTGCACTCTATCAATACCTGCAAAAGTTGTTCTTCCTGCACATCTAACAAACCAGATGAGATAATAACAAGTAAAGTTAAGTTAGGTCCCAAGAAAGCATACCTGAGATGAGGTGGTAGCAGCTTCAGTTCCAACTGTGGTGGCTCTTCGATCGATGGCTTAGTTGGAGGAGTCTTTCTTTCTTCTAAGTGTAAAGACTCAATTTTGAGCTATCTTTTCCAGAACCCTTGGCCTTCAAGAGTCAGCACCCACTCTGCCAAGTCCTCTCCATTTACTTCTTCTAAGTTTGTGAGATAGGCTGCTAGAGGGTCTTTAGCGTTCAAAGTCTCATCTTTCTCCTCCAAGATTACATCCACATCTTCTATTAGAGAGCAGTTAGCAAATTCACTTGGTCGCCGCATAGACTTCTGCACATTCCTCTTCATCATTCAGTCTCATTTTTAGCTCTCCAGTTTCACAATCAATCAATGCATTCCTAGTGGCCAAGAATGGTCTTCCTAAAATTATGGGAATCTCCTTGTCAACCCGACAATCTAGAATGACAAAATATGCTGGAAACACAAACTTTCCAACTTGCACTAGTACATCATCAAGGATACCTGATGGCCTCTTCACTGTCCGGTCGGCTATCTATAGTAACATGGATGTGGGTCTTGCTCTTCTAATGCCTAACCTGTTGTAGATAGCCAAGGGCATCAAGTTTATGCTTGCCCCCAAATCATACAATGCTTTAGCAAAAGCATAGCTGCTTATTGTGCATGGGATTATGAAACTCTCTGGGTCTGACAACTTCTCAGCTATGGGTCTCGTCACTACTGCACTACAGGTCCGGGTTAGTGTAACAATGGTTAGGTCTTGGAAATCGAATTTGCGAGACATTAAATCCTTCATCATTTTGGCATACCCAGACATCTCCCTCAAAGCGTCAATCAGTAGAGTGTTCACCTAGATTTATTTCAACATTTCCATGAATTTCTTATACTGCTCATCCTTCTGATATTTGGCCAATATCTATGGGAATGGTGCTGGAGGTCGCTTCGTTCCTGTGATTTGAGTTTTATTTTGCTCAGGCACTGCTTCTACTATCATTTCTTGTGCTACCTCAGTCACCTTTGCAACCTCTTTTTCTTTGCTGGTGCCCTCTTGTGCATGTTTTACCATCACCTCAGTTAACCCTGTTGAATCATCTACCTCAATGGGTACTGGCACAAGCGTTTCAGTTGGTCTGCTTTCGCGAGCAATTTCTTGCTCAAGATCTAGGTCTCTACCATTTTTTAGACTCATTTCCATAAGTTGATTCGGGCCCTGCTCTTTTAGATTGACTTGTGTGTCGCCAGGTAGCGTCCCTTGGGGACGATTATTTAGAGCATCAAAATCTGCCCTAATTTAATCTCAATGCCTTTTATGGTTAACTCATTTGAGTCCACTCTCTCTTGCATTTTCCATTAGACCCAATCCGTTGTTGCAACATTCTTTTAATTTCAGACAACCCATCTTCTTGTCTCACTATTTGCTGTTATTGAGGCTGTTGATAGGATAGCTGCTGATTTTACTAGTTGTATCCCTGTTGCCTTTAGTACGACACAACTTGACCCTGTGGTCGCATAGCTCCAGGATTGCTGCTATTATTATACTGCTGCTGTGCTGGTCTATATTGCTGATTCTGTTGCCCCCAATTCTGACCACCTTGCCTCTGTCCTCCATAGTTGGCCACATAGTTCATATCTTCTTGATAGTGCTGGTTGTCACTTTCTGTACTCCAGCAGCATGCATATGGTTTGTTAATACATGATGGACATAAGCCCCCATTAGTCGCGTCAACTATATGTACTTGCTGCTTCTGGCCTGATTCATCGATCTTTTTGGTGAGGATACTCATTTGTGTCATTAGAGTGGCCATATTTTCAGTTATGGAGTTGTTTGGGTCCAAATCCACAGAGTGAACTACACGAGTGATCGTAGAGTCTATTGTCATCCATCCAGAGTTTTGAGCTATTTTATCAAGTAGGATCTTGCATTCTCTGAATGATTTGCTCAAAAATGCTCCACCCGCTGAAGCATCAACATTGGCCATTAAGCTGTCTGCCAATCCCATGTAGAACCTCTGCCCCAACATATGATCTGGAATGCCATGATGTGGACACTTAACCAGCATACCCTTGAACCTCTCCCATGTTTCTTGTAGTGTTTCTGTTGGTCTCTATCTATAGCTCAATATCTCATCAATTTGTTTGACATTCTTATTGGGTGGGTAGAACTTTGTTCACAAATTGCTTGACTAATTTCTCCCAAGTAGTGATGGAGTTTATGGGGAGTGAATTAAGCGAAGTCTAAGCCTCTCCGTCACCAAGAATGGGAACAATAATAGTTTTATTGCTTTCGGTGTCACATTAGGTTGACTTTGCGTGACACATATCGACATGAAATATTTTAGATGCTGCTAAGGATCTTCAATGTAAGACCCTGAGAACAATCCTTTATTCTGCAACAAATGTAGCATCTTGTTTGTGATTTGAAAAGATTCTACTTGTATCCGAGGGACTGCAATTGCGGTTGCCCAATCATACAATGCTGCTTCTGGCACAAGAGGCACCACACCCTGATTGTTCGGGTCATTCACATTGTTTCTGTTGTTTAGATTTTCTATCCTGTCATCCATGTCTGGTTCGATTTATTCTGTTGAGTTCTGTTGCTATTTTGCCCTTCTTGTTTGCACCATTCAGTGCCTTGAAAACTTTCTCAGGAACTGATAATGCTTCGAATAATTCACCAGTTCTTGAGGAGTTTCTAGGCATGTACCTGTAACACCCAAGACTACAAACGTTAGAATTTCAATATATTTGGTTTAAAAATGAAGAAAATTGACTACACTAAGAATTCTAGCACTTCTTTTAGCTGCAATTAATAACACCATTAATTTTTCGGCAATGGCGCCAAAATTTAATCACGCCCAACTATGCCTTATAAAAAGGACTAAGTGGTCGTTGCAAATATATTCCACTCAACAAGTCCGGAATCGAATCCCACAGGGAATTAACCTATTAAGTACAACTATTAAACTCGCACAAATTCACGCAATCAATATTCAGGAATATTTAAATAACTAATTGGATGTTTACTAACTAAATATCACGTAATGAAAATGTAGTAATTAATAACTACCTACGAACAGGTTGTAGACAAGAATTGAAATGATCTAAGGTTATGATTTTCCCTATTGTCAGAATCCTTTCTTCTACGTTTCCTATAAATTTACCTAAGTTTTCTCTACCGATCATGAGCGCTCTGAGTATCGTAATTCTCTCCCGAGTAACTACAACAATTCACTATATATATTCTTTCGAATTACGCTAGCTGGCACTAAGCACGGCTCACTCGAATCGCACCAAGGTCTCGTTATTCCTAATCCCACCTTTAAACCCTCTGTATTGATCCCTCATATATATTAGGAGTGATGTTATTCAATAACTACCTAGATATACACTCTTTTCTAACTAATACATACTAAATAGGCACAGTCGATTGAGAGCTCTTCAACTAGCCACACTAATAACATAGTTGAACACATAGAGAAAATACTATGACAAATCTATATTAACGTAATAGGAAATTCATCCTCAAATAGGTTCCATCAAAATCCTAGATTAGGAGTTTATCTACTCATACTCATAGTAACAATATTCCAAATATTTTGCATAACTAAATTACAAAGTAAAGATGAAAGAATGTAGAAATCGATGATTCTATCTCCCAACTGTTATTCCACGAGCTATTCTTGTCTCCGGTCATAAAACAACTCCTTCAAAAGTGGTGTTATATGTCGATTTATATGTGTAGGAAAAGACCTAAACGACATAAGTCAAGTCCTAGTCAAACCAGGAGACGAAATAAGCCTTCAAAAAGCGAAGTAAGCGCGCCTCAGACCATGCCTCACGAGGCTCCACGCGAGATGAACCTCGCCTAACACTGTGCGGTGCCAGCTCCCACGCGAGCTCGAGCTCGCCTCACCCTTCGCGACGCCTGCTCCTACGCTAGCTCAGAGGCTCGCGTCGCCAGCTTCCACGCGAGATCAAAGGGTCGCCTCACGAGCTTCTTCATCTTTTCACTGCTTAATGCATTCTTTCTTCTTTCCACGGTTTTCGAGCACAGTTTATTGTTTAAATCTTCCTTTTGCTCTAATTTCATTTTCAATTTACCTACACATAAAATAGACTCCATTACGCGCAAATAAAGTATAGTTTAACATTAAAGCACATAAAATGTAAGGTAGTTAATGTACTAAAATATGGAATTATAGCCACACATCATCCTGCGAAAAGATGCCAAAGCCATTATTGTAATTGTAAATATTTCTATATTCAATGCTATATTATTATGCATTTTGTCTCCACCTTCCAGTCTAACTAAGTAATTTTCTAATTTGAAATTACACATGTAGCTCGGCATTGGAACGTGGAACTGGAATTGCTCATGTTTGGGAGTGATGGAAAATGTTATTCGAAAAACATAATGAGTACAAGGTACAACCAAAATCATTTGAATTTGTTGTTCTTAATGTTATTGACTTAATAAACTAAAGCCCTTGAAAGAAGTTAATGTGAAGAGTTACTGAACTGCTTTATCTAATGACGTCGAGTTAGCTACAAAAGTTTGAGTTGTAGATGGATAGAAATAGTGGACTACTATGTGCTATGTGAGTAAAGAATGAAAAGATCTAACATCAATTTATTGCATGATTCAGAACTACTTATGCAGCTAATGGCAGACATTTACTATAGTGTAAGACAACTTGATTTTGTGGCATTTTCTTGTTATAATTTTAATTACTTTTTCGAATGACACCGATTTGGTGTGGTGCAATTCTATAGTTTGGCATAGCTTTTCTTAGTTTTCACTCAAATTGTTCACTACTTTACAAAGACATATCAAGCATACCATAATTCTTGATTTTTTATTGTGCACTCTTGTTCTTGATTTATAGGAAAAATAGTAATTTGGTGGTGTAAGAAGAGAAAGAAACTAATCGAAAAGGTGAAAACCTGTACAACCAAACCAAAATGGCTGAATATGCTAAAGAATTATGAATTCTCAAATTCTTTTGGATTGCAGTATTAGGTATTTGTCTGGAAAAGCTGTCATTCAAATTAATTTCTAAGGTAGAACTATAGTTGTTAACTCCACATGTTCTTTTTATTATGCAGTCTCTCATGGCTAAATTGTTATAGCTAATAATGTCCCAAGAAATTTCGTGCAGTATAGACCCAAGACAACACGTGTAACTCGAGTTATAGAATGTTATGAGACCTATTTAATTCACGCCCAACTTTAACTCTTGGCCATTAGTATTGCATCTTCCCCATCAGAGGGAACAGGGAAACTAGGATGTTCATATTTTAAACTTTGGGACAAGTATTTTTGAACTGGAAGTAGTTGAATTATTTTTCTTGTGGTATCTTTACAGTAGCTAGGTGTTGGTTTCAAGAGTACTAACAGAAGTGGTCCTATAAATGAGAAAATCATCTGAGTAAATAGAGGTCTGACTTCATTTCATTATGATGCGCTTGCTGATTTGGCTGACTTTGTCCTTATTAAAAGTAAATATGAGATTTTTAAGTTTGGCGTGTCACTAGTAAAGAAGGTTGTATACGGTCTTGTCCGATTTGGTATAGTTAATCGAGACAGGGATGCAGACCCAGGTTCAATTTCAAGTTATATTAGATCGTTACATGCCTACCTCGTGATTCAGGGATCGATCGAGATCGAGACCGGCTAAGGTCGAGACCGAGAAGGATAGAGATCTAGCGAGATCGAAGAAAGCCTGCTAAGTCGAATAACAGAAATCCGAGGAATCCGTGACCGAGCGAGGATTGTGGCGGAGATCTCGGCATGTATCAAGTCAAGACCGGTTGATTAGCCAATCAGGAGTTTTTTGTCTGTATTTAGAATTGTACCATATGTAGAACTCCTCTATTATATAAAGGTGGTTCCAATTATTTTGTAAGGACAGATTCACGCATAACAAAGCAATATATTATGTTTTCTCTCTTAAACTCTCTTATTCAGTAGTTCAGTTCTTACTCTTCAATAATACACTTAGTTGGTGCAAGGGCAACCTAACTCAAGGGCCAAAGCTGTATGATATATCGGTTTGCTTTATTTTACAGTTAATTTCTAATTTCAATTTTCATATTTCTCAGTTTGTGCCAAGTGAAATCACATATCCTTAAAACCATTTAAAAATTTAATTGTTATCCGATTTTAAGGGTAAACAGTTTGGCACCCACCGTGGGGCTAAGGATAATAGTGATTGCCTGGTGCTAATTTTCATAACACACACTGCTTTACACTTGTTCTTATAAGAGATTTTGATTCCAGGATCAGCATGTCGAACTCTCGAGCAGTACCCACACACATCAACAACAGCCTTGGTTTTCATAGCGAAAACGACAACGTAGCCGCCCCAGGAAACGAAGTGCTTCCAGTTGACCTCGAGGGAGTACCAGTTGCAGACCCCATCGACGTCAGTTCCCATGTTGCCCTGAATGCAAATCTGGGCGTCGACCCCGAAAATAGCGTCCGCAGAGACGTTCGATCAGCCGGTTAGAACGCACAGGGCGGCGAAGAAGGCGGAATAAGCCTTCGAATAATATTTAAAATACTGCAGGCTCAACAAGCTGCAATAGCACAACTTCAAAATCAGAACCACGTACTGAGTAGGGTCGAACCCGAGCCATCACAGGAAGTTGTTCACAAGGCCGAACCAGTGCCGGGGAGGTCAAATGTGAATGAGTCAGGGGCCGACTCCGCTATCTTGAAAATATTTTAGGAGCTGACATAGCGAATTGAATCGGGGGAGAATAAGATTGAAGCGAATGACAAAAAAATGAAAACATATAACTCCCGAATTGATCAAATTCCGGGGGCACCATCGATTTTGAAGGGTTTGGATTCAAAGAAGTTCGTACAAAATCCCTCCCCCCTAGCGCGGCTCCTAAGCCCATTCCGAAGAAATTTTGCATGCCAGAAATTCCCAAGTATAATAGAACTACCGACCCGAACGAGCATGTCACTTCTTACATATGTGCAATAAAGGGGAACGATCTAGAGGTTGATGAGATTGAGTCCGTACTGCTGAAGAAATTCAGACAAACTTTATCAAAGGGGGCGATGATATGGTAGCATAATTTTCCACCTAACTCCATTGATTCTTTTGCCATGCTCGCAGATTCCTTCGTCAAAGCACACACCAGAGCGATAAAGGTCGAGACTAGAAAGTCGGACCTTTTTAAAGTAAAACAAAAAGACAATGAGATGCTGAGAGAGTTCGTATCTCGGTTCCAAATGGAGCGTATGGATCTGCCCCCGGTCACCGACGATTAGGCTATTCAGGCTTTCGCTCAAGGCCTAAACATACGAAGTTCGGTAGCCTCACAACAGTTAAAGCAGAACTTGATCGAATATCCAGTTGTAATCTAGGACAATGTGCATATCCAGTCAAAGATTAGGGTCGAGGATGACCAGTTGGGGGCTCCTTCTAGGTCCATTTATCCAAACAGGACCATCGACATAGTTAAAAGGGATATTGACTGGGAACCACCGTCAAACAGGGATCAATATCAGCCATACTATGCAGATCAGAGAAACAACGAGCGTGGATGCAACCCCGTTCGAATTCATAGAAGAAATGATCGAGGATAGTGCTCTCGAGGGCTCATGAGTAAGAGTGGTTTCGACAGAAATGTCGAACCCAACGAAGCACCATGACTATCGGAATATAACTTCAACGTTTATGCATGAGCTATTGTATCAGCCATTGGGCGCATCAAAGACACCAGGTTGCCCCGACCTCTACAGACTGATCTGGCCCAGAGAAATCCTAATCAAATGTGCAAATATCATGGCACCCATGGTCATAGAACAGAAGATTGCAGACAGATGAGGGAGGAGGTAGCCCATTTGTTCAACAAAGGGCATCTTCGAGAATTCTTAAGTGATCGGGCTAAAAAACACTTCAAGAACAGAGATTCAATTAGACAGAATGAGCAAGAAGAGCCGCAGCACGTGATCCACATGATTGTTGGAGGGCTCGATGTTCCTCAGGGGCCTGTATTCAAACGCACCAAGGTGTCGATCACAAGGGAAAAATGGACTCAAGGCTACGTACCAGAAGGGGACTTATTTTTCATTGACGAGGATGCAGAGAGGATCTTACAACCCCACAACGACGCACTAGTAATATCTGTCCTTATGAATAAAATTCAAGTTAAACATGTTTTGATTGATCCAGGTAGCTCGGCCAATATTATTCGATCGAGGGTCGTAGAACAGCTTGGCCTACAAGATCAAATTATGCCTGCAGCCCGAGTACTTAACGGCTTCAACATGGCAAGCGAAACTAGCAAAGGTGAAATTACTTTGCCAGTGAACGTGGCCGGGACTATCCAAGAAACAAAGTTCCATGTGACCGAGGGTGACATGAGGTACAACGCCCTGCTCGTAAAGACTTGGATCCATAACATGAGGGCAGTACCCTCGACCTTTCACCAAGTTCTGAAGTTCCCGACATCGGAGGGAGTCAAAACAGTGTACGGGGAACAACCCGCCGCCAATGAGATGTTTGCAGTCGATAAAGTAATACCAGTATCGGAACTCTTATCAACGAAGGGATGAGATTCAAAGGGAAAGCATGAGGCCAAATAACAACCACAACCACTAGCCTCAACCCAATTGTAGAAGCAATGGATCAACGAGGATGACGACTATTGGATCCCTCGATCCTTCATAATTCCCGATGACTCCGACGCCACCAAATCAACGGTCGAAGAGCTGGAACAAGTCACACTGGCCAAGCATCAGCCCGAACTAAAGGTATACCTGGGCACGGGGCTAACCCCCGAGCACAGGAAACAATTTATTTATTTCCTTAAAGCTAACATGGATTGCTTTGCTTGGTCCCACCTCAATATGACATGGATCCTACCAGAAATTACCACTCACAAACTGAGCCTGGACCTTAAATTCTTCCCGGTGAAGCAAAAAAGAAGGCCCTAGTCTGAGGTCAAACATGCATTCATCAAGGGCAAGTTAACCAAACTTCTCAAAATAGGATCTATTTGGGAAGTAAAGTATCCCGAATGGTTAGCAAACGTAGTGGTAGTCCCTAAGAAGGGAAACAAACTTAGAATGTGTGTAGATTATAAAGACTTGAATAAAGCATTCCCCAAGGATTCTTTTCCTTTGCCTAATATCGATCGTATGATCGATGCCACGGCCGGCCACGAGACTCTCAGTTTTCTTGATGCCTATTCCGGGTAAAACCAGATACAGATGAACCCATAGGATCAGGAAAAGACCTCATTTATCACTAATTACGGTACCTACGATTATAATGTAATGCCATTCGGTCTAAAAAATGCTGGTGTAACTTATCAACGCCTAGTAAACCGAATGTTCAAAGAAAAAAATAAGAAAATCAATGAAATTTTATATTGATGACATGTTAATTATGTCCCTGCAAGCAGAGGACCATTTAAAACATTTGCAGGAGATTTTTGATATATTGAGGAAGTACAATATGAAGCTCAACCCCAAAAAGTGTGCATTCGGGGTTGGCTCAGGCAAGTTTCTTGGTTTCATGGTATCCAATCGAGGAATCGAGATCAACCTCGATAAAATAAAAGCTATCGAGGATTTCACGGTAGTGGATAATGTAAAGGCCGTGTAGAGGCTAACGGGGTGGATTGCCGCCCTAGGACGATTCATTTCGAGATCCTCAGATAGGAGCCACCGATTCTTCTCGCTGCTTAAGAAGAAGAGCAATTTTGCATGGACTTCGGAATGCCAGCAGGCCTTGGAGGAACTAAAGATGTATTTATCGAGCCCACCGCTGTTTCACACCTCGAAAGTGGATGAACAACTTTACTTGTACTTGGAAGTCTCGGAGATCGCGGTAAGTGAAGTCCTGGTCCGAGAAGAACAAGGTACGCAATTCACTGTCTATTATGTTAATCGGACCTTAGGTGAGGCCGAAACTAGATATCCACACATAGAAAAATTAGTGCTTGCTTTAATAAGCACCTCTAGGAAACTAAAACCATATTTACAATGTCATCCAATATGTGTTGTAACAACTTATCCTCTTCGAAATATTTTGCACAAACCCGAGCTTCCAGGTCGATTGGCCAAATGGGCCGAAGAAATCAGTGGGTACGATATTGAGTATCGACCCCGAACCTCCATCAAGTCTCAAATCTTGGCGGACTTTGTGGTTGACTTTATGCCGACCCTCGTACCCGAGGTTGAAAAAGAACTACTGATAAAATCGGGTACATCTTCGGGAGTCTGGACCCTCTTTACGGATGGTGCTTCGAATGCGAAGGGGTCTGGATTAGGCATCGTACTAAAATCACCCACAAGTAATGTAGTTAGACAGTCTATCAGAACTACAAAATTGTCTAATAATGAGGCCGAGTATGAGACTATGATTGCAGGCCTTGAACTAGCTAGAAGCTTGGGAGCGGAGGTCATAGAGGCTAAGTGTGATTCCCTACTCGTGGTACACCAAGTTAACGGTACTTTAGAAGTCCGAGAAGACCGAATATAGAGGTACTTGAATAAACTACATGTGACTTTACATCGATTTCGGGAATGGACTTTACAACATGTACCTCGAGAACAGAGCAACGAGGCCGACACTCTTGTAGACTTAGATTCATCGGTCGAAGACGACGAACTAAACTCGGGGACTGTTGTACAACTCATGAGATCGGTAATCGAAGAAGGTCACGCTGAGATAAACTCCACAAGTTTAACCTGGGATTGGAGAAACAAGTACATATAGTACTTAAAGAACGGGAAGCTTCCATCAGATCCAAAGGAGTCGAGAGCTCTGCGTTTAAAGGCAGCACGATTCACTTTGTCAAAGACAGAACGCTCTTTAGAAGGACATTTGATGGACCGTTGGCAATATGCTTTGGACCGGGAGATACTGACTACATCCTACGGGAAGTTCACGAGGGACATTGTGGAAATCATTTCGGTGCCGAATCGCTGGTCCATAAAGTAATTAGAGCAGGGTACTATTGGACCAATATGGGGAAGGATGCAAGGGAGTTCGTTCGAAAATGCGACAAATGCCAAAGGCATGCGCCCATGATTCATCAACTAGGGGAACTACTCCACTCGGTCCTATCCCCATGGCCCTTCATGAAATAGGGAATGGACGTCGTTGGCCCTCTCCTATCGGCCCCAGGTAAAGTTCAGTTTATTTTGTTTATGATTGATTGTTTCTCTAAATGGGTTGAAGCACATGCTTTCGAGAAAATCAGAGAAAAGGAAGTCATAGACTTCATTTAAGAACACATCTTATGTCGATTCGGGATGCCCTCCAAGATTGCATGTCATAATGAAAAATAATTCATCGGCATCAAAGTAACTAAATTTCTCAAGGATCAAAAGATCAAAAGGATCATATCAACACCTTATCATCCAAGCGGGAACGGACAAGCCGAATCGACAAAAACAAAACCATTATCCAAAATATTAAGAAGAGATTGACCGACACCAAAGGAAAATGGAGAGAAATACTATCCGAGGTTCTATGGGCATACCACAAAACATCGAAATCCAGCACCAGAGCAACACCGTTCTCGTTAGTTTTTGGTGCCGAAGCTCTGATCCCGATTGAGGTTGGAGAACCTAGCATCAGGTTTCGATATGCAACAGAGGAGTCGAATAAAAATATTATGAATACGAGCGTAGAATTGTTGGACAAAAGGCGCGAAGCTGCTCTCGTCTGATTGGCCGCCCAGAAACAACAGATCGAAAGGTACTACAATCGCAGAGCCAATATTCGATATTTTAACATCGGAGACTTGGTGCTAAGAAAAGTCACCCTCAACACCCGAAATACGAATGAAGGGAAACTGGGTCTGAACTGGGAAGAACCGTACCAGGTTCTCAAAATCATTGGAAAAGGATCCTACAAGCTCGGCATGATGAATGGCGAACAACTGCCAAGCAATTGGAACGTATCACACCTAAAACGATACTACTGCTAAGGTACGACCCCTTATATTTAAATTTATATTTTAAACTAACCCTTGCAGGTGTTCGACCAGAAACAACGATGGATTCTTCGACATGAAGCCTTTAGGTCTGAAAGCACGCGTTGCACTCTTTTTTACTTAAACCGGATTTGTCCCAAATGGATTTTCTGGCAAGGTTTTTAATGAGGCAACCATTGATCGTGCTAACTTAGAACAATTTAATGGTATCCGAGGTTTATTTACAATCAACCTCGAATACTGGGGGGCATTGCCCTCGAATGTCAAATTTGATGCGAAGAAATTACTTCATGGCAGCAGGGTCTCGATAGGAAAAATTTGTAAGGGCCAAACGATCAAACGAACCATGCCCGCTTAGTTTGCTCGAGCCCTGGCACAGAACATGTACGCATGTATAGTCATTTATAAAGAGAAGTATTTTTCTTTACTGATATCTCATGCCTCAGAAAAGTTTTTCTACTTTACAATTTCACACTCTCGATCTATTATGTAAACAGGCTTAAGGGCCGACCATAACCAGTGTTCGGATAATTACCCCCACGCTCGGGGACTGCCGTCCGAAACATAAAAGAGATAGAATTATTAAAACTCAAAGATCATAAGACCTTTTAGGAAACCCTCAATTTTTATAGGCCACGGCCACCCCACTCGGGGACTGACACTTCGGGAAAGCTCGAAGTAAAATGGGAAAATAAGCCTAAGGGGAAAATCCCGAACTAAAAAGGCTACGGCCGAATTAACACGGTTCAGAGACGTCTGAATTCCATAACAAAACAAGCCTTCGAAATCCCTCATAAACCGGTTAAAAGGGCTACCCCCGGCAAAATCATAAAAGGCTTAGATAATATCAAGCCTCGAAAACTCTAATGAGTAAAAAATTGTTCGAACTCTCGAACAGTTCCTTATTGCATGCTAAGGCATTACAAGTTTTGCAAATAAAAATGATAAAAAACTTTTTCAAGCCGAAAAGGGGAGAAAGCCATAAACAAAAAACATGTGCACATAGGCCTAACCCACCAACCCCTTTGCAGGAACAACCCAAATGCTCCGAACCACACAATAAGCAGGATGAAAAAGATGAATGAAAGACAATAACTTTTCCAAGGAGAAAGAAACTAGCCCATCCATCAATGTAAGGCCAAGCTAGAATGACAAAAAAAAATAAACCATAAAGGCGATTCAACACAAGGAATCCAGGTTAAAATGTTTGATGCAAATTCTAATAAGTTACTTGAAACAAAAACTTTTAAATACAATACCAGAAATAATATCAACAAACCTAACAACCATCAACTACATGTTAATTTGACTAACAACCACAAACCTAACACCTCTCCCTTAAAGCCCATTTCATGCAGGAGTAACCCAAGTCTAATACCAAGAGAAAGGCAGGGCCAGGGCCAGACGAAACATGCACAGAAATTAACACAGGCCCTACCCAACTCCCAATTCCATAAAATACGACCCCCAACGCAAAACAATGACCAGGCCCAAGCTAAAAAAACAAGGGGTCTATCAAATGAGGTAGATATGGCCTACCTAATTTCCACAAACTCTACTATCGGGGACCATCCCCAATTGGAAAACACCCATCCCAATGATACACCCTATGCCAACAGCTACACACCCTCTACTCATCCCCTAGTAGAGCACCCTGCAGAAATAATCCCACCACAATCCATGGATACTCAAGTGCATCACGTGAGAAATCATCCAAACTCAGGTGATAAGACAATCTCCGTCAACTTAATTGGATAGACAATTAATTCCAAATATTGGGTATAAGAAGCAATTATCAAAGTCCAATAGAACAAAACTGACTTGACCCTAAATATGGAACCGGCCAATATGTAACCCCAATCCAATCCACTCTCATCCATTACCCAAAGAGGAAAAAAAATAGAACAACCACCTATCCTCATAACCTCCACCTCACTCCTACCGGACCACACGTTGGCGTCTAGGTTGGAATTCGCTTTATAGGACTAGGGTCTAACATATAATTTTCAATTGGGCAACCAACTAGTTACCCTCCTTATTCAAAACCTAGTCCACCTAGCGAGGGTAACAAATGAGGCTCTGAATAGGGGATTGGTGATCTTTGGACCACAGCTATGGCAGTCCATGATTCTTCGGTCCACTAATTTGCATTGGTTAAGGGGGAAGGTTAGGGTGTACCTCTTGGAAAGAGGTACAAGAATAAAAACAGTCTAATTCTTGAAGGAATTAATGATTGCTTTGTAAATAACTACTGTATCTTATAGTACCCTGAGGCTACAGTTACCCAACTTCCTAGGACCCACTATGACCATTGCCCTTTGCTCATTAAACTAAAACATGAACCTAATCCTACAACAAGTAGACCTTTCAGATTTTAAACTATATGGTGTAGCCACCCATCATTCCCCAGCCTTATCATGGAATTCTTTTCCCCTAATTTCACTTTTATCCACTCAACTCAATATTTTAAGGATAGTATTACCCAATAAAATAGAAATACCTTTGATAATATATTCCATGAGAAAATAAGGCTTATGGCCAGAATAACTGGCATCTAGAAATCTCCTAACTACCAATATAGTCACTTCCTCCTAAATCTGGAAAACAACTTGGTTGAGGAGCTGGACTCTATCCTTAAGGATGTAGAGGACTTCTGGAAGCTGAAATCCATAATGAATTGGCTTACTGATGGGGATGCCAATACCAGATTCTTCCACACTTCTACCCTCAACAGGAGAAGAAGAAATAAAATCCTCTCTCTGATAGATGATTATGGTAACTGGCAACATGACCAACAAGACATCAAAGATTCCGTCTTTAAGTACTTCAGCTCCCTCTACACTACTTCATACTCACACTCACCCATTTATACCACCAGCCCAAATGTTCAAAACAATACTCTATCCAATACTCAAAGGGACACCCTAACCTTTCCCTTTAGGGATAGTGAAGTCAGGAGGGCCATTTTCTCCTTCAAGCCCTTTAAAGCACCTGGCCCGGATGGCCTGCACCCTTTCTTGTATCAAAAATTCTGGAACATAATGGGCAAGATTGTCATTGAGTTCTGCAAGGAGTTTTGAAAATCATACAATGCACCCTACTATGAATGAAACCCTGTTATGCCTTATTCCAAAATGCCCTCAGGCATCAATGCTCAAGACACCCTGTTATGCCGTTAATTTCCCAATTGAACTCATCAAGGTCATCATCTCCTATGTCAGTTCCTCTTCCAAATCCATCCAGGTTAATGTGAGCCAAATTTACTCTTTCAATCCTACCAGGGCCATTAGATAAGGAGATCTCTTATTCCCCAACCTCTTCATTGTGTATATGGAGAGACTCTCTAGGCTCATTGAGAATGCAGTTACTGCCAAATAGTGGCTCCCAATTAGCATCAGTAGGACTGGTGCTAAGATCTCCCATCTTTTCTTTATTGATAACCTAACTCTATTTGCAAGAGCTGACTCCAAGAACTATAAAACCATCATCAACACCCCTGAACTCCTTCAATGAAGCATCTGGACAAAAAGTCAATCTAACTAGGTCTAGAGTCCTCTTTTCCTCAAACTGCAAACCTGATCAGATGGAGGCACACTCAACCAACCTCTCTATCCAAGCCAGCTCTACTTTTGGAAAATATTTGGGCTTTCCAATCTTCCATAAGAGACCAGTCAACAGTGATTTCTAATTCATCATTGATAATAAGCAATCAAAATAGGCTGGATGGAAAATTAGTTACTTAAACATGACTGGCAGAACAACATTAGCTAAAGCATCCCTGAACAACATACAAAATCATGTCACGCAATTCATCAAACTGCTCTCCAAAACTACTAAAGTGATTGATAGATTCTAAATAAACTTCATATGGGGCACCACCCCTAAAAAGGAGAAGATACACCTTGTAGGTTGGAAAACTGTCACTAAGTCTAAGAGCCAAGGGGTCTGGATTTGCAAAATATTGTGTACAAAAATAGAAAATTCATGCTTGCCTAGCCTGGAGGATTTTCCATAATCCCTCCTCCCTTTGGGCCAGAACCCTTATTGCAAAACACTGCATCTGGAATTACATTACAAAAAAGGCTAAATTCCCAATATGGCAATGTATCCTTAAGGGCTGGGACATATGTAGACAAGCTTCTAGGTGGGTTGTTAATAAAGGGGACAAAGTCAGCTTCCTCAATGATGTTTGGATCCCAAATAACACTCACATCATAAATATGATTGAGGGACCACTGACTTGACCAAGCAACCAAGGTGGCCACCATTTGCAACAATGGTGAATGGAACACCTCCTCCCTTTTTTCAATGTCCCTATCAATATCATGAATCTAATAACATCCACTTTCATACCTAATAATTCTATCAAGGGTGAAAGATGATCCGGGGCCTAACCAATAATAGCATCTTCAGCATAAAATTAGCCTACACTTACCTTAGTACAAAACAGGCCCTACAACAGATAGAGACAATAATAGTTTCAACTGGATCTGGAAACTGAAAGTACCCAATAAGATCAAAACCTTTCTATGGCTAATGTATCATGACATACTACCTACTAGAGCTTTACTTAATAAAATTGGTGTCAATTGCAACCGTTTGTGTTGTTTCTGTTCTTCTAACCTTGAAACAACTGTTCACATCTTCTTCGACTATCCCAATGCTAAGCTATTCCGGTATAACCTCACCACTCAAAGCATCACTGTTTATCAAAAACACCACCCTATATTCACAAGCCACTCATGGTCCAACACATGGACCAACCTCAAGAAGAAGCCCTTCAATAACAACTTGTCTTTGAAGGCTATATTCACACTCTATTTCTGCCACATATGGCTAACCATGAACCACAACCTCTTCAAAAGAAAGAGAGACCACATCTTTGATCCCAATGTTATAGCAAAAGCGACAGAATACCATACTATAACAATAGGGGATACAATGTGAAAAGAGGTTGTTATTTGGATAAAGTGATATCCTCCGGCTAGAGGTCACTACTAGTTATATACCGATGGGGCTGCACTAGAAAACCCATGAAAATGAAGAATTGCGGGTGTATTTAGGACCTCTAGTGGTGACTGGATTCTAGGCTACATAGGAAGTCTATCACACACCACTAATACCCAGGATGAGCTAACTGCCTCCTACAAGGATTGTAAATCGCAGAGTAAAGAGGCCTAACACCTCTAAAAATAGCCACTGACTCTACGGAGGTTATAAGAATGCTTAAAATGGGAAACAATACTTATGACTCTATTATCTCAGAATGCAGGTTGTTGATCTAAAGGATGGGCAGAAAAGTGGTGAAACACAGCTAGAGGGAACAAAACAGGGTAGTTGATCTACTAACAAAGGATTGGAGCAAGGAAAAATTATTTTTGGAAGGACAACTATACTGGCAGTTCCTTCGGTGTTTGCAAATATATAGCTTTTTAGGTAGATATTCTAGGACTCCTAAAATTATTTTTGGAATGTAATAGTGATATTATGGAACAATCTATAGCTACTACATGGGATACTAATTACCCCCATGATTTATCTATTTTGACAATTTAGTTATTCATATAATCAATCCCCTTTAACCAAAACAAATATAGGAAGAAATTAAGAATGATTTAGCCTATAAATATAATTCATTCCACTACTATTTTAGCATATTGAGATAAACACAAATACAATAGCAAGACGCTTGCAGAACAATTAAGCTCGTCTCTCAATTATCAATTGGCTGAGATTCGTCAATAAGAATCACTTAACTTTTTTCTTTTTATTGTTATTCAAGTGCATATGTTTATTTTACCGTGTGTTTCTCTTTACTCCAATTCATCTACATCAACAGAGGATTAGGCAACATTGGTTTAATCCTATTGCTTGCGGCTTAATTTTATAAATTTAGTTGGTTAGCATATCAAAGAAATTTTAGATTAAATAGTTCAGCGTCCAAATAATTTTGTTATTGTTCCAAAATATTGTTGATTCTTGGTTGATCTTTGCTTGTTATCAGTAAAAGAATCGTGGTAGAAAATCAAACTGTAGCACTAGTTGAAAACTAAATTGGAGATGTTGGCGAAAGAATTGGTGATCGAAGCAAACCGTAGTCACAACACCCAACTCTTTGTCAAACTCCAGGGAATTCACAAAACAACTCGATGGAACCTTCATATCGGAGAACAGTAAATAGAGAAGTTGTCAGGACCCAGGCGGACTTGGCTAAATTCATAGCCCAACAAAGGGCTTGAACTAGCAAATCAATACGGTAATATTAGCCTTAGCGGGGAATGCAAACACAAGATCACCAGCATCTCTAAGAGTGGAGCTAGTAGGAGTCATACTAATTGTTGCCAAGGAGTTTTGATACCGGGGGACTCTCGAGTGACACTAGGGCTAGAAGTTAGATACCACTAGTGCTTTAAATTTGCAAACATTACATGCTATATTCGCAAGAGACTTTATTAAAACAATTCAAGGAGCAAAGCGATCGTATAGACCGAATACCTGGGGCTCCTTTCATTCTCAACTGGATAGAGGTAGAGAGGTATTTCTAACACCCTTAGAAGAGCACACCTTACCTATACCCAAGAAATTATAATGGTGGAGCTTTCCAAATATGATGGAACTTCATATCCTCGAGATCATATCACATCTTACACTATCGAGATCAAGTGAAACAACTTGACAAAGCAGGAGATTGAGTGTACTGGCCAAGAAGTTCCGTAAAATACTCACAAATAAAGATTTAACCGAGTATTTACTCTTACCTGAAAACTCAATAGGTTCTTTTCAAAAACTTGCAATTGTTTTTTTCAAATCGCATACCGCGGTTTAAAAAGTTAGAGAAGCAGATGGAAGAAATCTTCGAAGCATAGGGCTCTTTTGGCACTTTGTGGGCCGATTCCAAAGAAAAAGAATATTATTATCAAAGGTCCCGGACAATTGGTTGCATTGGCCTTTGCTAAGAATTTGAACTAAGGATATCAGAATCCACTACAAGGTTGAAGGATAGTCTTCGGGAATTTTCCAACCTGGAACAACGTGTACTAACCAGTACAACACAGCTCCGGGTGAAAGGAGACAAGCCATCGTCAACTGTTGTTGATAGCAGATCAAGAAATTTGGAATAGAATTTCTAGTGTCCAAGCTTTCATACTTCAAACACCAACACTAGAGGTACTATTACATATGAATTGTCTCGGCTTGGTATCACAAAAATGACAACGTTCGGGGACAAGCTCATCCTATAAACAATTATACTATTTATGAATTAACGATCTGATAGCGACTACTTTTTCAAAATAAGTCTTTCCACAGCTTTCGTTTGGAATTGTTATCCGTTTATATCTTATATATGTATCGTCGGTCCAATGATGACCATGCTGAATTAAGTCCATCATAGCGACTATATATATATATATATATTATGTTAGGATTAGTTATCCCATATGTATTAATGAAAAAGAATGATATTTGATAAGCTGCTCCCTAAACTTGTCCCAAAAATTCATTTACACTTTAATTTTACAGGCAACCTAATACCCCCATATTCTCATCCAAGATCAATTTATTTAACTCCTGAAATGTCAGAACCAGCTTCGACTAAAGCAGTGTTTACGTGCGCTTACACATGAGTTTTGCATATTGTTTACCCTTGAAACGGATAACAATTAAATTTATATGCGATTTTAAGAATATATAGATTGATTCAGTACAAGTAAATAAGAATGTTAGATAAATGAATTAAGGATTAAAATAAATAACCAAATTTGTAACGTTGAGTCAAGGCTCGAATTTAAGCTTAACGATAGTCCGGCCCTCGGTCGGATTTTCGGTTTGAAGCCAGATATGTAAGAAGGACTATGATTAAAATAAGAACTTTTTAATAGCTAGAAAGCAGAGAAATAAGTTTGTATTGCTTTGATATATGTGTTACAATATATGTATTGAATCAGAAACTTTCCTGGTTTATAGTAGGGGAGTTTTACTCTTAGTACAATTCTAAAACTGGTAAAAATCCTCCTAGTACATCAATTACTAATACGCTACCGACATCGGGCGAGATTTGCACCGTGATATCCGCTTGGGTGTGGATATCATGACCCTCTATCAGGCGTGTGCAACCTTTTGTAGTGCTTTCCGAGGTCATGCGGCTCGTACCGGATTCGAGGGGTATTGTCTTGTCGGACCCGGTGACGAGAACTCCGTTCGGGCCTTTGTACGAGAAGTTCCCCGCTTCGACTCTGATCCCATGTAGTCATGTCTTTGCTTCATTTGCCCCACCGGAAAATTGGGGTGCTCATTAGTCCCGATTTTACCCTTTTCAGATAGACCCCTCATTTCCCAGAGAACGGTTTGCCGAAATGATGGAAAACGATAGATGAACCCGGTTCCTTGCTTCGCACGTTATAATCGGGATGGCGGATAAGACAAAACGTCCTATTAGTCACGTCGTTCTGACTTCAGGCACGTGTCATTAAATGGCTGGTTTCCTTCAAATGCGAAGCGTCACTAATTTCCTCCTATAAAAGCTTTGCCCCCTTCACTTTCTGATCCTGGCTTTTACCTTCGAACTCCACAAAGGCTTTTAACTTTCTCAAATCTTCATATCTCGTTTCTTGAACCTTCATACCTTCATCTTTAACCTCAAAGCTTTATACATTTGCTTGGATTTTCAACCCAGGACCTCATATTTTCACTTCTAAACTTCAAATCTTCATACGCCTTCTTCAAATCTTCATATATTTTCCAGATTTACGATGGACAAGACTTCTAAATCAGTTCCTCAGCAGGCTGCCTCTTCATCTTCCCATCGGCTACTGCTCCCGAGGTGGATGCACCGGAGGCAACTGTCCCCAAGGTCGCCCCCGAGCCCGCCCTGAAAAGCTTTATACATGGGGGTTGATCAATCGCAAATGACTTCAAAGTCAAGAAGGCATCATCTAAATAGGACCAGGGTGAAGGAGCATAGAGATACATATGCTCAATTACTGAAGATGTCATTCCCACAATTTGACAGGACTGTAAGTGGGAAGGCAAGAATGTGGTAGTCCTTGGCCCCAAGGATAATATTACTACCCACGTGGAGAGGTATTCGAGTGTTTGCGCTTACCCCTTTATGCTGGGATTGGTAGAGCCAATGATTCTGACCTTGTGCAAGAGGTACAAAGTATGCTTCGGGAAAATCTACCCGTCTCTTTGGAGGATCATAATTCTCCTACGTTATTTTGTGAATAACACCGAATCTTCTCGATTCACCCTCGACCACCTACTCTATCTGTACAATCCTCGAATCTTCCGACGGGGACTAATGAAGCTCACTCACCAGGCCAGCAAGGCTCTTTTTTTGAGCATCGACGAGGATCGAGACCGAGGGTGGCAGGGGCACTTCGTTCGGGTAAAAACTAAGGATTTGATCCCTCCCGAATTCCTTCCATTTCCCGAGAAGTGGAATGCATCTTGAAAGTGTATCCTTTTCTTAAGTGTCAAGTTTTAATTGTTTCCTTTCTCACCATTAGTATTCGTGACCGTGCAGTGGTTGATCATGTTCCCAATGCGGTCCCCCGGCTAAAGGAGTGGATCGAAGACATCTGCAAGAAAATGTTGTACTTTGAGCGCTCGTGGCGCAAGCTTTCGAAGGGTCGATGAGAGGCCTGTTCTGATGGTAAGGTTCTCCTTCGAATAGCTATTACTATGCTCTAAACTTATATAACGCAGATCTCTCCTCTTTCTTTTGCAAGTTTTCCTACAACCGCCGAACTTAGGCCGTTAGAAGGGGACGAGGATGTGTCCTTATCCGTTGATCCCTCTATTACAGGGCAGCCCTGGGTTGCTGCGGAGGAGAAGAAGAGAAAAATGAAATCCTTGGACTCAGTGGTGCCCGAGGTGAAGATAAAAAAGAGGTCAACCACTCGGTCCCGTAAGCCCAAGAAGAATACCGAGTCCCAAGTACCAGACTTCGATTTGCTTTACCGGCTTAGAGATAAGCCTGAAGAAGATAATATATTTGTCGACCACGGATCGACCCCTGCCGGAAAGCAGGCGATAGCCTAGGAAGAGAGTCATGAGGTCATTCTCCCTCCAACTTGAGAGGCCGAAATTGAGTCCGGGGCTGAGTCCTCCCGAGATGCCGCCTTTGTTCCAAAGGAAGCTATCGGTGTGATAGATATCGTGGAGACGCCCTCTTACACCGAGTCCATGCTTGAAGTGATCCGGACAGGAAGAAGAAGTCAAGTGAAGGAGTTCATGGTGCAGATGACCCTCTCCGTTCCTTCTTTGATGGCGTGGACATGTCCACTTTGGAAAACTTTACTGAGTTGGGTGACCTGGAGATCCCGAAGAATGACGTGCCTTCAGAAACTGGCAGACCGAGCTCGAGCCCAAAATTGGTAAAGCAGTTTCCTGCTCCGAGTGTGGATCCCGGCCGCAAGAGAATAGTCATTCTTATGATCCCGGAGGATGCTCGGGTTTTATCTGCTCCGGTGGGCATAGCCAGTTACCTCCGATGTCAGGTGACCGAAGAGGACCATGCAAAGATGAATGGGGTGGGTGCATCAAGTTTCTTCAACGAGGCTCAGTAGGCGCTGAACTGGGTAAGGCATCAATACTCCTTTGTGGATTCCACTTACGTTTCAAAAGCTCTTACTATTTTCGTTGCTTTGTAGGCCTCAATGCTTCATCATGTGAGCATCCTCAAGTTTCGCTCTGAGATCAACCAGCTCGAGTTTGAGTTCAAGGAGCAGGCTCAAAAGAAGGATATATACAAGTTCCTTAGTGAGCAATAAGACGGGGTCATCAAGGACCTTCAGGCCGAGCTGGACAGGGCTCAAAAGGAAGCTACGACCATGAGACGGGAACATACCGACCTGGTTAAAAAGGTAAAGGTCTTTGAAGTTAAAAATGAGGAGCTAGTCGTGGTGGCTAATGACAAAACCTCGTAGGTCCAACAGAAGATCGACCAGATCGACTAACTCTGAATCAAGATGAACGAGATTCAAGCCATGGCCGATGGGTGGAAAAGCAAAATGAACCTGATGGCTTCAGAGAAGCAAACCACCAAGGCGAAGCTGGCATTGGTAGAGGTCCAACTCTGGGTGGCGAAGGAGAAAGCTGACAAGTGGTCTCAGCCGAATGATGACCTCCGAGCACAGCTGAGCTCGGCTGTCACGGAGCGTGACGCCCTCGGTAAAGAGTATGAAGCAGTAAAGTCCAAATTGGATACAACCTCCAGCGACACTGATGAAATGTTTTCCCAATACAAGGTCGATGTAGAGGCTACCGAAGTCCACTTGAAGGTAAAGGCTGAATATATGAAGCGACTATCCCGAAGAGAGACCCTCGAGGAGATCCACGCCGATGGTTTTGACCTGTCGGCTGAGATCGAAGAAACCGAAAAATCTGGGGTTGAGGCAAAGAAGCTTTATGAGTCCGAAGGTGCCGAAGGCTCTAAGGGATCCGAGGGTTCGGAGGGATCCAAAGGTTCCAACGGCTCTGGCGAAGAATCGGGCCCTGGCAAAGATTAGGCGTAGATGCCTTAGTACCTTTTTAGTTTTTTGTCTTATGTACATTTTTCGTATATTTTGAGGCTGTTTTTATTCGGCCTTTGTAAGTATATTCTGGAATATATATAAAATTTTCCCTTTCTGGCAATTTCAAGTCCTTACTTTTTCAGCATCTCTTCATAATTTTTATTCTTGCAATGTTTCTAACGCCTTAGCATAGAATCAAATATAGTTATAGGGCGTTCGATTTTCAGAGGTCCGAACGAAGCCTGACTTCGATACAACTTTGTTTGCTCGAGGTTTTGAAAACTCGGTGTGACCGAAAGTTTTTTCAAGATGCTTAAGCGATTTTAGACGATATTTTTGCTGAGGGTAACCTTTTAGCAGGTTTTGATTTTTTTATAAAGGCCTTACTCAACTTTGTTTGCTCGAGGTTTTGAAAACTCCGTGTGATCCGAAGTTTTTTTTGAAAATGCTTAAGTGATTTTAAACGATGCTTTTGCCGAGAGTAATCTTTTAGCAGGTTTCAATTTTTTATAAAGATCTTACTTTCTGATTACGAGTTTCGGACGTCTCTGAACCATTTTTAGGGCGGACGTAGCCTTTTTTATTTGGGATCTGAACCATTTTTAGGGCGGCCGGCCTTTTGTATTTGGGAACCGCCTAATAGGTTTGGTGCTTTCGGGATTTGATAGCCCAGTTTATTCGAACTTTTTTCGGACGGTAGTCCCCGAATAGGGGTAGCCCTTGGGCTCGATAGAAAAAATGATAGTCCCCGTGTAGGGGTAGCCCTTGGGCTCGATAGTCCACGAATAGGGAAAGCCTGTGGGCCCTTATGATCCAAAATTTAAGAGGCAAGAAAATGTGTAATAGCATGGGCTAACTTTCTTTCATTTCTATGTGTAAAGTACATGACCGAAAATGCGTAAAAGCTTGTGTTATGGCTAAAGTAGACTCTGTGGGCACGGTTCACACGACCATTTGGCCCTTACAATGAATCCTAACCACCTAGCCTTAGCTTCTAATATACAAGGTTAGCCTTAGCTTCTTTTTTCCCTTGCGAAAAACCTTAACCTGAGGGTGATGGCCCCCAATATTCGAGGTCGGGCTTGAGAGGGCTCTGATACTGTTGATGCGAGATGAACGCCCATTGACTCCGATTTGAGACCAGCCTTCGAATCTAAGTTAGAGCGTTTTACTGTTACCTCGTTAAAAACCTTGCCGAAAAACCCATTTTGGGACAAAACCGGTCTAAGGGAAAAAGAGTGCAATGCGTGCTTTCAGACCTAATAGTTACATTCACCCTTGGTCATTGCCTCCAAGTGTTAGTCTGATTCATAATATTACTAAAGAATAATTGAGATCGTACCTTAGTAGTAGTATCGCTTTAAGCGCATCATGTTCCAATTGTTCGGTAGTTGCACACTGTTTCCTGCTTCGAGTTTGTATGAGCCTTTGCCGGTAATTCCGACTACTGGATATGGTCCCTCCCAATTCGATCCCAGCTTCTCCTCGTTCAGGTTCTGGGTGTGTAATGTTACTTTCCTCAATACCAAGTCCCCAATCTTGAAGTGTTGGAGGTTGGCTCTTCGGTTGTAGTACCTTTCTATCCGCTGTTTTTGGGCGGCCAACTGGACTAGGCCGGCCTCACGCCTTTCATTCAATAGTTCCAGGTTCGTGATCATGGACTCTCCATTTGACTCTTCGGTCACATATTAAAACCTAAGGCTCGATTCTCCCTCTTCGACTGGTATTAAGGCTTCAGCATCGTAGACCGATGAAAATGGGGTAGCCCCGGTACTAGACTTCGAGGTTGTACGATACGCCCCTAGGTCATCAGGAAAAATTTCTTTCCATTTCCCTTTGGCATCGATCAACCTCTTTTTAAGGTTTTGAAGTATTATCTTGTTTGTTGATTCCGCCTGTCCGTTCCCACTAGGGTGATTGTTATACCCTATATTTTCGTACGTAAAAATGCGTCGTAAGCAAACTAATGTAGGACCAAAAATGAGATAATATTTAAAAGTATATAAAGTAAGTTAATCATGTTACCTCTGAGGTTACAAATATTGAAGATCATGAACAACAAGTACAAAGAGGGTTGGACAGTTCAGAAGCTAAAGCAATTGAAGAAAATAATGTTTCGTCGAAAGTCGACAAGTTGGGAATGTTATAACATATACCTTTGGGGTGAGACTAGGGTGCTTAACATGATAAGGAGATTATGTTATGATTTATATTAGTCGTATGACATCCGTGTGTTATGTTTTGAAGTCAAGAGAGTTGTGGAACAAAAGTCGATGAAAGTCATCACAAGTTACATTCATAAGTTTTACTGAAACTTTGGGTCAAATGTAACTGCGATTTTCTCCCAATATACTTAGAGTTATGGGGTGTTCCACCCATCAAATTAAAGATCTATGAGTCTATTTTACAATGCATTAAACCGTTTGTCAATATGACATCGGAGTAATGAGATATGGGCATTTTTGCGATACTGCGCAAGCTGCTAGGTGACAAGTAGGTGTGTCACCTACTTGCTTAAATGAAAGCCCAAAAATGGGCCATTTCGGGTCGTCCAAAGAGGCCTTTTAAGGGCCTATTTTCTTCATATATTAGACTTAAAATAGAGCATAATAACCAGACATAAGCTCTGCAAAGAATCCTCCTAAAAATTTCCCACAAACCCTAATTGATTTTCTCTCCCTTTCAAGTTCTAATTGGAGGTAAAACCTAGAGTTTGAAGAACCAAGATAGGAGCTGAGTTATCCAACAAATAAGGTGAGTTTACTGCTCTCTTTCATCCAGTTTTTCTTTTGTAAATTCATGGTAAGTCGTTCTATACTTGTAAGAACTCACGGGACGGTGATCGGAAGCCGTGAGTTCGAGTTATTCACTTGTAGCGGACTGTTTTGTGGACTGTTTTGTGTTGCTGTTGGGCTGCGTGTTTTACTACTATTTTGTGGAGTTTTGGACGAGTAAGGGGGTTTATAAACACCATATAAATGTAGGGTGGTTGGCTGGTCGTTCGTCATAATATTTTCGGGTCGTTTGACACTACTACAGTGGTCGTTTTGTGTACGAAGAGATTGGGGTGTGTTGGGCTGTTTTGTAGTATTTGATGGTGTATATAGGGCTGGAAAATGATGTATATATGTTGTTATTGTTCTGTTCTTGTATTGTTGGTGTTATCTTGAATTTGGAGGAAGTAAGGATTATAGGGGAGATGCTGCCCGTTTTAATACAAAATAGGTTTGTCGTTCGTTGTGCGATAGTTGTACCTTTCGTAACTTAACGATAGTATTATTATCATTCTTGTAGATTAAGGTGCAAAGAGGTGAGTTCAACTTGGTGATTGGAAAGATTGTGATAAGGTATGTTAAGGCTAAGCCTTCCTTCATTTTGGCATGATCTCATAGCTACATGTGTTAGTAATGAGACAAAAGAGAAGTTCATATTCATGAATTTATTCACACTATTCTAGTCTCATAAGTTACAATATTATTCCTTATCGAGACTCTATATTCAATTTTAGTATTGTCTTCTTCCAGTCAAGAGAGCAGCAAGCCTATATATACAGTATTACAGTATTTTCATTACCATCGAGCTATAATCGATGGGCAGGCCCCTATTGGGCAACCTCTGATCAGATGGAAAGTTATATACCGAGCCTACTGTGGCCGAGCGCCTATGAGCGAGCCCAGCATGGCCGAGATACATAGCCTAGTATGGCCGAGCGCCTATGAGCGAGCCTACTATGGCAGAGCAGTTATATATATACCGAGCCTTATAAGGCCGTACAATTATTTTACTTACTATATTGAAGGAGTTGAGTCAGTATCGGCAGGTAAGTATATCTCCAGATCATCTTTTGACTCCCAGTTACTTCCAGTTATTATATTATCAGTTCAGTTTCGATTTTCAGTTATGTTATTGCCTTACATACTCGGTACATTATTTCGTACTGACGTCCCTTTTCCGGGGACGCTGCATTTCATGCATGCAGGTTCAGATAGACGGACGAGTAGATCTCCTCAGTAGGTGTTTCCCGAGTTCAGCCTGATCGGTAAGCTCCATGTCTTTCGGAGTTACCAGGTCTAGAGTGTTGTGTACATCTTATGTATATCTGTATATATGTTATGGGTAGGTCGGGGCTCTGTTCCGATCATAGTACATCTATCAGTAGAGGCTTGTAGACATATCCTGTTGGTTAGTGCAGTATGTTGGGTTTGTAGGCCTGGTATGTATATTTGATGGTTTGTCAGCTGTAGTAGCTATGACGGCCTTGTCGGCTTAGCTTTATATTGATGTTTAGTTAGCGCTAGTTTCCATTCAGTTTTATATTTTGCTTTGCAAATTGTCTTGCAAGGTGGCCCCATGGCCAAAGTATGACATTATATGTTCAGAGTCCCTTAGTCGCAATTTGGTACGCCAGGTTAGGTGAGGCACCGGGTGCTTGTCTCGCTCCTAGGTTCGGGGCGTGACAAACTTGGTATCAGAGCAGTTCTATCCTAGGGAGTCTACAAGCTGTGTCTAGTAGAGTCTTGTTTATAGATGTGTTGTGCACCACATTATATAAGCAGGGCACTACAGGGCATTTAGGAGTTAGTTACCCTTCTTTGAAATCTAAATCGTGCTATAGAACTGAGTTATAGGAAATTTGAATTAAACTTATGTGTTGGTGTTTGCATGCACAGATGACGGTGACTAGGAAGACTACGGCTAGCCAGAGGAGAGATACAGCAGCAGGTGAGGGGACCAGCAGGGTACCCCCAGTAGATGGGGCCCAGTCTGAGGCTCAAGGCGAGACCCCTACTCAGCCATTACCGGCTCCTCCACCAACTACGGAGATTCCTAGGGAAACCGCACATCCAGTTCCCCCTCCACTTCCATCAGATCAGGACTTGAGGAGTGCGGTGCATTTGTTGACACAGTTGGTAGCTACCCAGCAACAGGCTAGGGCATCAGCTAGTGCAGGAACTTCTGAGGGGTCTGGGAGTTCAAGGGTCCGAGAGTTTATTGCTTTGAGTCCCCCAGAGTTCACGGGGATAGATCAGAGGGAGGACCCACAAGATTTCATAGATCAGCTTCACAGGATCTTTCGTGTTATGCATGCCACGGAGAAAGAGGCAGTTGAGCTAGCAGCTTTTCGACTCCGAGATATAGCCATCCTTTGGTACGAGGGATGGGAGAGGTCCAGGGGACGTGATGCACCTCCAGCTATTTGGGAGAATTTTTTAGATGCCTTCATTGACCAGTACTTACCACGGGAGATCCGACAGGCTCGAGTCGATCAGTTTTCTAGCCCTCAAGCAGGGTAATATGAGTATTCGAGAGTATAGTCTCTGTTTTGACTCATTGGCCAGATATGCACCATCCATAGTTGCTACTATGCGGGACAGGATTCACAGGTTTATAGCAGGGTTAGCCCCAGAGTTAACCGAGGCATGTGCCACCGCTGCATTGCAGGATAGTATGGATATCTCCCGGATTCAGGCATTCGCCCAGAATATAGAAAGGGGCAGGTGTCGGCAGCAGGGTACAGAGAGGGCTGAGCAAGGGCAACGTAAGAGGATGAGATTTCCTAGGTCTCAGGAGCAATCTCAGGGTAGTTATAGGACCCAGTACTTCGGACGGCCACCTAGGCCTCCGCCACCTCGGTTATAGGGTTACAGGTATGACCGCTATACTCAGTCAGGACCAAGTGAGAGCTCACGGGTATCGGGTTTGCAGCGACAGCGAGGATCTACACAGACATGGTCATTTCCTCCACGGTGTGACATATGTGGTAGAGGACACTTGGGCCAATGCCGAGCAGGTTCTGATGCTTGTTATACATGTGGGCGTCCAGGGCATATGATGCGGGATTGCCCAAATAGAGATTCGGGGGGAATGGCACAACCAGCGAGTTCAGCAACAGGATCATCTATGTCTGTGCATCCTTCAGGGCACGAGTCTCAGTCTTCGACTGGTAGAGGTCGGGGCAGAGGTAGAGGTTCCAGTTCAAGTGGTAATCAGAACCGTATCTATGCTTTAGCGGGTCGACAGGACCAGGAGTCTTCACCAGACGTTGTGACAGGTATATTAACCATTTGCTCTCACGATGCTTATGCTTTGATAGACCCAGGATCTACTTTATCGTATATTACCCCATTTGTCGCGAGGAAGTTTGGTATAGTGCCTGAAATACTAAGTGATCCTTTTGCGGTATCTACACCGGTTGGAGAATCGATTATTGCTAGGCGGGTTTACCGAGGTTGTACGGTGACAATTTGTAGTCGTCAGACCTCAGCTGACCTAGTTGAGCTAGAGATGATGGATTTTGATGCTATCATGGGCATGGACTGGTTGGCAGCTTGCTATGCCACAGTTGATTGCCGAGCAAAGGCAGCCAGATTTCATTTTCCGGGTGAGCCAGTCCTTGAATGGGTAGGTAATACACCAACACCCAGAGGTAGGTTTATTTCCTATCTGAAGGCGAGGAAAATGATCGCAAAAGGGTGCATTTATCATATTGTGCGAGTTAGAGATGCAGATGCTGAGATACCTACACTTCAGTCTATTCCCGTAGTCAAAGAGTATGCAGATGTGTTTCCAGATAAGCTTCCAGGTATTCCTCCAGAGCGAGAGATTGATTTTAGCATCGATTTGCTTCCAGGAACTCAACCAATATCCGTCCCTCCATATAGAATGGCACCTGGCGAATTGAAGGAGTTGAAGGAGCAGTTAAAAGATTTGTTGGAGAAAGGTTACATCAGGCCCAGTACCTCACCTTGGGGTGCACCAGTACTATTTGTGCTGAAGAAAGACGGCTCGCTGAGGATGTGTATCGATTATAGGCAGCTGAACAAGGTAACTATTAAGAATAAGTATCCACTTCCAAGGATCGATGACTTGTTTGATCAGTTGCAGGGGCTAGATGCTTTTCAAAGATAGATTTGAGGTCGGGGTACCACCAAGTCAGAGTTCGGGAAAAAGATATTCCGAAGACAGCCTTCAGGACTCGATATGGCCACTTCGAGTTCCTTGTCATGTCCTTCGGGTTGACTAATGCACCCGCTGTATTTATGAACTTGATGAATAGCCTATTCCGACCATTTTTAGATCTGTTCGTGATAGTATTTATTGAGGATATTCTGGTTTATTCCCGTTCAGAGGATGAGCATGCGGACCACCTGCGAGCGGTACTCCAAACCCTCCGTGATTGTATGTTGTATGCTAAGTTTTCTAAATGTGAGTTCTGGTTGAAGTCTGTAGCATTCTTGGGGCATATTGTATCAGATGAAGGGATAAAGGTGGACACTCAGAAGATTGAGGCTGTGAAATCTTGGCCTAGACCTACCACTCCGACAGAGGTTTGTAGCTTTCTAGGCTTAGCAGGATACTATCGGAGGTTCGTAGAGGGTTTTTCTTCCCTTTCGGCACCATTGACGAAGTTGACACAGAAAGAAACTAAGTTTCAATGGACAGAGGCTTGTGAGTGGAGTTTCCAAGAGCTTAAGAACAGGTTGACCTCAGCTCCAGTTCTAACACTTCCAGAGGGTATAGAGGGTTATGCCGTGTATTGTGATGCATCAGGTGTTGGGTTAGGATGTGTCCTGATGCAACATGGGAAGGTAATTGCGTATGCTTCAAGGCAGTTGAGGAAGCACGAGAGGAATTATCCGACCCACGACCTCGAGTTAGCTGCGGTTGTCCATGCACTTAAGATATGGCGGCATTATTTATATGGTGTTCATGTTGATGTATTTACTGATCATAAAAGCCTACAATATATCTTCAAGCAGAAAGAGTTGAATTTGCGACAGAGGCGATGGCTTGAGTTATTGAAAGATTACGATGTTAACATTCTCTACCATCCAGGGAAAGCTAATATTGTAGCAGATGCCTTAAGTCGCCGATCTATGGGTAGCTTAGCACATGTAGAGCCCAAGAAAAGACAATTAGCTAGAGAGATTCATCAATTGTCTTCGTTGGGGGTTCGGTTAGTAGATTCTGAGGATGGTGGAGTTGTACTCCAAAACACTACAAAATCATCCCTCATAGCGGAAGTCAAGGAAAGGCAGTACGAGGACCCAGAGTTGGTCGAGCTGAGAGAGCGAGTTCCGCAGCAGAAGAAGCCACTGTTAGAGCTAAAGGGAGATGGGGTTCTCAGATATAGGGGTCGCTTGTGTGTTCCAGATGTAGCAGGGCTACGAGATAGGATTATGTCAGAGGCACATTATTCATGGTATTCCATCCATCCTGGGTCGACGAAGATGTATCATGACATTAAGGATGTGTACTGGTGGAATGATATGAAGAAGAACATTGCTGAGTTTGTCGCCCAATGTACTAGTTGCCAGCAAGTGAAGATAGAGCACCAGAAGCCTGGAGGGCTAATGCAGACTATAGAGATCCCGACATGGAAATGGGAGGCGATAAACATGGACTTTATCACGGGTTTACCTCGTTCTAATCGTAAGTTCGATTCCATATGGGTGATAGTCGATAGGCTCACGAAATCAGCTCACTTCCTACCAGTCAGATCTACATATACAGCAGAAGATTATGCCAAGTTATATATTAAGGAGATAGTGCGGCTACATGGAGTACCAGTTTCTATTATATCTGACCGTGGGGCTCAGTTTACAGCACATTTTTGGAGGTCATTTCAGAGAGGTCTAGGGACTCAGGTGAACCTCAGCACAGCTTTTCATCCACAGACTGATGGACAAGCCGAGCGCACAATTCAGACGCTCGAGGATATGTTACGAGTATGTGTGTTGGATTTTAAAAGAAGTTAGGATGAACATCTACCTCTTGTCGAGTTTGCATATAATAACAGTTACCACTCCAGTATTCAGATGGCTCCGTACGAGGCTTTGTATGGGCGTAAGTGCAGATCTCCTATAGGGTGGTTTGATGTTGGGGAATCTGGGTTATATGGGCCAGACCTGATTCAACAGGCCATAGAGAAAGTAAAGCTCATCCGGGAGCGACTGTTGACAGCTCAAAGTCGTCAGAAGTCATATTCTGACGTGCGGCGACGAGACTTAGAGTTCAGGATTAATGACTGGGTATTCTTAAAGGTATCACCTATGAAGGGCGTGATGAGGTTTGGCAAGAAAGGCAAGCTTAGCCCACGGTATATTGAGCCTTATAGGATCATTCAGAGAGTGGGCCAAGTAGCTTATGAGTTAGAGTTGCCCTCAGAATTGGAGTCTGTCCATCCGGTTTTTCACGTATCTATGCTACGAAAGTGCATTGGCGATCCTACCCGAGTGGTGCCCACGGATGATGTACAGATTACAGAGGACTTGTCATACGAGGAAATTCTAGTTGCCATCCTAGACCGACAAATCCGCAATCTACGAAATAAGGAGGTAGCTTCCGTAAAGGTTTTATGGAGGAGCAAGAATGTAGAAGAGATAACGTAGGAATCGGAGGAAGAAATGAAGTCTAAATACCCCCACCTATTTCAAACTGAAGATATGGTTCGAGATGGGACGCTACAACATAGCTCTATGTAGGCTAGCAGGTCATCAGGTAAGCTTTTATTTTTCACTTTCAATATTTATGATTTACGGTCGGTGAGGCAAATTGCTGCTATTTATAAAGATTGGCCATATGTGGCATGCATAGTATGTTTCTGGCTACGTACAGGTTGGTTTTAACCTAGTGTACGAAGGATACTTTGGCAAAATTTTCCAAAGTCTCTAAGAGTAAACATTCGAGGACGAATGTTCCCAAGGGGGGAGTGATGTTACACCCTATATTTTCGTACGTAAAAATGCGTCGTAAGCAAACTAATGTAGGACCAAAAATGAGATAATATTTAAAAGTATATAAAGTAAGTTAATCATGTTACCTCTGAGGTTACAAATATTGAAGATCATGAACAACAAGTACAAAGAGGGTTGGACAGTTCAGAAGCTAAAGCAATTGAAGAAAATAATGTTTCGTCGAAAGTCGACAAGTTGGGAATGTTATAACATATACCTTTGGGGTGAGACTAGGGTGCTTAACATGATAAGGAGATTATGTTATGATTTATATTAGTCGTATGACATCCGTGTGTTATGTTTTGAAGTCAAGAGAGTTGTGGAACAAAAGTCGATGAAAGTCATCACAAGTTACATTCATAAGTTTTACTGAAACTTTGGGTCAAATGTAACTGCGATTTTCTCCCAATATACTTAGAGTTATGGGGTGTTACACCCATCAAATTAAAGATCTATGAGTCTATTTTCCAACGCATTAAACCGTTTGTCAATATGATATCGGAGTAATGAGATATGGGCATTTTTGCGATACTGCGCAAGCTGCTAGGTGACAAGTAGGTGTGTCACCTACTTGCTTAAATGAAAGCCCAAAAATGGGCCATTTCGGGTCGTCCAAAGAGGCCTTTTAAGGGCCTATTTTCTTCATATATTAGACTTAAAATAGAGCATAATAACCAGACATAATCTCTGCAAAGAATCTTCCCAAAAATTTCCCACAAACCCTAATTGATTTTCTCTCCCTTTCAAGTTCTAATTGGAGATAAAACCTAGAGTTTGAAGAACCAAGATAGGAGCTGAGTTATCCAACAAATAAGGTGATTTTACTGCTCTCTTTCATCCAGTTTTTCTTCTGTAAATTCATGGTAAGTCGTTCTATACTTGTAAGAACTCACGGGACGGTGATCGGAAGCCGTGAGTTCGAGTTATTCACTTGTAGCGGACTGTTTTGTGGACTGTTTTGTGTTGCTGTTGGGCTGCGTGTTTTACTACTATTTTGTGGAGTTTTGGACGAGTAAGGGGGTTTATAAACACCATATAAATTTAGGGTGGTCGGCTGGTCGTTCATCATAACATTTTCGGGTCGTTTGACACTACTACGGTGGTCGTTTTGTGTACGAAGAGATTGGGGTGTGTTGGGCTGTTTTGTAGTATTTGATGGTGTATATAGGGCTGGAAAATGATGTATATATGTTGTTATTGTTCTGTTCTTGTATTGTTGGTGTTATCTTGAATTTGGAGGAAGTAAGGATTATAGGGGAGATGCTGCCCGTTTTAATACAAAATAGGTTTGTCGTTCGTTGTGCGATAGTTGTACCTTTCGTAACTTAACGATAGTATTATTATCATTCTTGTAGATTAAGGTGCAAAGAGGTGAGTTCAACTTGGTGATTGGAAAGATTGTGATAAGGTATGTTAAGGCTAAGCCTTCCTTCATTTTGGCATGATCTCGTAGCTACATGTGTTAGTAATGAGACAAAAAGAGAAGTTCATATTCATGAATTTATTCACACTATTCTAGTCTCATAAGTTACAATATTATTCCTTATCGAGACTCTATATTCAATTTTAGTATTGTCTTCTTCCAGTCAAGAGAGCAGCAAGACTATATATACAGTATTACAGTATTTTCATTACCATCGAGCTATAATCGATGGGCAGGCCCCTATTAGGCAACCTCTGATCAGATGGAAAGTTATATACCGAGCCTACTGTGGCCGAGCGCCTATGAGCGAGCCCAGCATGGCCGAGATACATAGCCTAGTATGGCCGAGCGCCTATGAGCGAGCCTACTATGGCAGAGCAGTTATATATATACCGAGCCTTATAAGGCCGTACAATTATTTTACTTACTATATTGAAGGAGTTGAGTCAGTATCGGCAGGTAAGTATATCTCCAGATCATCTTTTGACTCCCAGTTACTTCCAGTTATTATATTATCAGTTCAGTTTCGATTTTCAGTTATGTTATTGCCTTACATACTCGGTACATTATTTCGTACTGACGTCCCTTTTCCGGGGATGCTGCATTTCATGCATGCAGGTTCAGATAGACGGACGAGTAGATCTCCTCAGTAGGTGTTTCCCGAGTTCAGCTTGATCGGTAAGCTCCATGTCTTTCGGAGTTACCAGGTCTAGAGTGTTGTGTACATCTTATGTATATCTATATATATGTTATGGGTAGGTCGGGGCCCTGTTCCGATCATAGTACATCTATCAGTAGAGGCTTGTAGACATATCCTGTTGGTTAGTGCAGTATGTTGGGTTTGTAGGCCTGGTATGTATATTTGATGGTTTGTCAGTTGTAGTAGCTATGACGGCCTTGTCGGCTTAGCTTTATATTGATGTTTAGTTAGCGCTAGTTTCCATTCAGTTTTATATTTTGCTTTGCAAATTGTCTTGCAAGGTGGCCCCATGGCCAAAGTATGACATTATATGTTCAGAGTCCCTTAGTCACAATTTGGTACGCCAGGTTAGGTGAGGCACCGGGTGCTTGTCTCGCTCCTAGGTTCGGGGCGTGACAAACTTGGTATCAGAGTAGTTCTGTCTAATCTTGTGATCTTTGAAAAATTTGTTTACCTTGTTGCCGATGAATTGCTTCCCATTATCACACACGACTTCGGCTGGTATCCCAAATTGACATATTATGTGGTTCCAGATGAAGTCAATGACTCTTTCTCCCGGACCTTTTCGAATGCTTGGGCCTCGAGCCATTTGGAAAAATAGTCACTCATGAATAGTATGAATTGAGCTTTACCGGGTGCCCATGGCAGGGGACCGACGATGTCCATCCCCCATTTCATAAATGGCCATGGGGATAGGACCGACTGTAGTAGCTCCCCTAGTTGATGGATCATCGGTGCGTGTCTCTTGCAGCCGTCGCATTTTCGTACGAAGTCTTTCGCATCCTTCTCCATTTCGGTCCAATAATAGTCGGCTCTGATTAATTTTCGAACCAAAGACTCTGCCCCCGAATGGTTTTCGCAAGTGCCTTCGTGAACTTCTCTCAAGGCGTACTCGGTATCTCTCGGCCCCAAGCATCTGGCTAACGGGCCGTCAAACGTTCTTCTGAACAATGCCCCTTCGACTAGGCTAAATCTAGCAGCCTTGGTACGCAGGGCTCTCGATTCTTTGGGGTCCGAGGGAAATTTCCCAGTTTTTAAGTAGTATATGTACTTGTTCCTCCAATCCCAGGTTAAACTTGTTGAGTTTACTTCGGCATGGCCTTCTTCTACCATCGACTTCATGAGCTGTAAGACTATTCCCGAACTAAATTCATCGTCATCAACCAATGACCCCATGTTAGCCAAAGCATCGGCCTTGCTATTTTGATCTCGGGGCACATGTTGTAGGGTCCACTCTTTGAATTGATCCAGAGTTACTTGTAACTTGTCAAAATACCTTCGCATTCGTTCCTCTTTTACTTCGAATGTCCCATTGACTTGATGTACCACAAGGAGGGAATCACACTTAGCTTCAACTACCTCGGCCCCAAGGCTTTTAGTCAATTCAAGACCTGCAATCGTTGCCTCATACTTGGCCTCATTGTTAGTCAATTTCACAGTTCTAATAGACTACCTAACTACATTCCCCGTAGGGGGCTTCAGCACGATGCCGAGTCCGGACCCCTTTACGTTCGAGGCGCCGCCCGTGAAAAGGGTCCAAATTCCCGAGGTAGTCCTAAAGGCTAACAATAATTCTCATTCGACTTCGGGCACTAAGGTCAGCGTAAAGTCTGCCACGAAGTCGGCCAAAATTTGAGATTTTATGGAAGTCCTGGGTCGATACTCGATATCGGGCTTGTGCATGATGTTCCTCAGTGGGTAAGAGGTTACGACACATATTGGGTGACATTGAAAGTACGGGTTTAGCTTCCTGGAGGTGCTTAGCAAAGCGAGCGCAATTTTTCCAGGTGAGGATACCTTGTTTCGGCCTCACCTAGAGTTCTACTGATATAGTAAATAGGAAATTGCATACATTCCTCTTCCCGAACTAAAACTTCACTTACCGCTACCTCAGACACCGCCATGTAAAGCTACAGTTGCTCATCCGCCTTCGGAGTGTGGAGCAAGGGCGGACTCGAAAAGTATCGTTTGAGTTCTTCCAAAGCTTGTTGGCCTTCCAGGGTCTAGGAAACGTTATTCTTCTATTTCAATAGTGAGAAGAACCGATGGATTTTGTCCAAGGACCTCAATATGAACCGGCCCAGGGTAGTTATACGCCCAGTCAGCCTTTGAACGACCTTGATGCTGTCCACCACGGTGATGTCTTCTATGGCCTTGATCTTGTCAGGATTAATCTCAATCCCTCAATTGGATACCATGAATCCGAGGAACTTTCCCGATCCGACCTCGAATGTGCATTTCTCTGGGTTCGGCTTCATATTGTATGTTTTTCAAATGTCGAAGTTTTCCTACAAATGTTTCAAATGGTCCTTTGCTCGCAGGGACTTAACTAACATGTCATCAATATAAACTTCCATTGAATTTCCTATCTGTTCTTCTAACATCCGGTTTACTATGCGCTGATAAGTGGCACCGGCGTTCTTTAATCCGAATGGCATAACATTATAACAATAGGTGCCAAATTTAGTGATAAAGGAAATCTTTTCCTGGTCGCCCAGGTCCATCCGAATTTGGTTGTACCCGGAATAGGCATCGAGAAAGCTGAGTATCTTGTGCCCGGCCGGTGCGCCGATCAACCGATCGATGTTAGGTAAAGGAAGAGAATCCTTAGGGCATGCCTTGTTCAAGTCTTTGTAATCTACACACATTCTTAGCTTATTACCTTTTTTAGGTACTACCACTGTGTTAGCTAGCCAGTCTGAGTACTTAACTTCCCGGATGGACCCTAATTTAAGGAGTTTAGATACCTCATCCTTGATGAATGCATGCTTGACCTCGTACTGAGATCTCCTCTTCTGCTTAACCGGATGGAACTTTGGGTCCAAACTCAAGCTATGAGTGGTTATCTCCGATGTGATCCCTGTCATGCCAAGATAGGACCAGGCGAAACAAGATATGTTAGTTTGAAGAAAATTAATGAGTTATTTCCTGAGCTCAGGGGCTAACCCCGTACACAGGTATACCTTTCGATCCGGTAGGTGTTCGATCAATTTGACATGCCCCAGCTCTTTGACCGTTGATTCGGTGGCGTCAGTATCATCAAGAGCTATGAAGGATCTCAGAATTCCATAATCATCTTCCTCGTCAGCTCCTCGATCCTGTGGTCCGACCGGGACCGGATTCGATGGTTGCTATTTGACTTCGGACTTTCTGGTCGGCTTTAAGTTCCTTTATGTCAGGACGGCGGGCACCGGGAGCACTTCATCGACTTCGAACATCTCCTTTACAGCCGGCTATTCTCCATATACAGTCTTGATTCCTCTCGGAGTAGGGAATTTATACGCCTTTTGTAAGGTCGAAGGTACTGCCCTCATGTTGTGAACCCATGGTCTTCCGAATAGAGCATTATATCTCATGTCCCCTTCAATCACATAGAACTTTGTTTCCTGGATGGTACCGGCGGTGTTAATGGGTAGGGTTATCTCATCTTTAGTGGTTTCACATGCCATGTTAAACCCGTTCAACACCCGGACTGCTGGCACTATTTGATCTTGTAGCCCCAACTGCTCTACGACCCTCGAATTGATGATGTTAGCCGAGCTACCTGGATCAATCAACACACATTTAACTCGAGATTTATTGATAAGTACGGAAATTACCAGTGCATCATAATGAGGTTGTACGACGCCCTAGGCATCCTGGTCGCTAAACGAAATGGTTCCTTCTGGGATATAATCCCGGGTGCGTTTCTCCCTTGTGATCGACACTTTAGTGCATTTTATCATCGGCCTTTGAGGGATATCGACCCCTCCAATGATCATGTTGATGACATGTTGGGGTTCCTCTTGTTCAGTCTATTTTTTACCGTTACTATTTCTGAAGTAGGTTTTGGCTCGATCACTCAGAAATTCTCGCAGGTGTCCGTTATTAAGTAATCGGGCAACTTCTTCTCTCAATTGTCGGCAGTCCTGTGGCCATGAGTGCCATGATACTTACATATTAGGTTATGGTCTCTCTGTGTAGGATCGGACTGCAATGGTTGAGGACACTTGGTCTCCTTAATGCGCCCGATGGCTGATACAATGCTGGCTGCATCAACGTTGAAGTTATACTCTGAAAATATCGGAGCTTCCCTTCCCCCGAGCAACCTATCGAAACCATTTTTGATCATCCGGCCTCGACTATTGGGCCCTCGATCGCTTCTCCTTTCATTCCTTGTAGAGATACACTCGAACCCGTTTCCCCTTCGATATGCACCGTATGGTTAGTACCAATCTCGGACCAGCCTTGATTCATTATTGACGACTCTCTTAGGCATACCGTCGGTTTTGATAGGATAAACGAGCCCAGAAGGGGCTCCGAATTGGTCGTCCTTGACTCTGATTTTTTACTAATACCTATTGTGGACGTCGGCTCAAGTCATTGCCGGGTACTCTACCAAGTTTCATTTCATCTGTTGCGAAGCCAAGGCGCTTCGGGGGTTAAGCCCCTGAGTGAATGCCTGAACAGCCCAATCGTCCACAACTAGAGGTAAGTCCATCTGTTCTATTTGAAATCTTGACAGGAACTCCCTGAGCATCTCGTTGTCCCTTTGCTTAACCTTGAAAAGATCTGATTTCTAGTCTCGACCTTAATGGCCCCGGCATGACCCTTTACAAAAGCATCCGCGAGCATAGCGAAGGAATCAATGGAATTCTGGGGCAAGTTGTGATACCATATCATTGCTCCTTTTGACATAGTTTCCCCGAACTTCTTTAATAACACAGACTCGATTTCGTCGTCTTCTAAGTCGTTACCTTTGATGGCGCACATGTAGGAGGTCACATGCTCATTTGGATCCATGGTTTCGTTATATTTTAGAATATCGGGCATATGAAACCTCTTAGGGATTGGCTTCGGCGCCGCGCTCGGAGGAAAAGACTTTTGGACAAATATTTTGGAGTCCAGGCCTTTCAGTATTGGAGGCGCTCCTAGGATTTGATCGATCCGGGATTTATATGTCTCTACCTTCTTGTCGTTTGCCTTAATTTTCTTTTCACCTGATTCCACCCATTTCGTTAATGCTTCAAGCATCTTCATTACTTCGGGGCTGACACTGGTCTCAGTTCTAGCCGGACTTTCGATGATCTGCTCATTTCTCCGAGTATTTTCCAGGATGGTTCGGGCTCAACCCTGCTGGGGGCGCGACTTTGATTTTGCAGCTGCGCTATCGCCGCTTATTGGGCCTGTAACATTTCAAAGAGCATTAGTAGACTGACCTCGTCGACTTCGACTTCGGGCGCTCCTTGAGCCATTAGTCGGGCTCCTCTGCGAACGCTGTTCTCGAGGTCGGTAGGCAGGTTGGCGTCAATGGCCACATGCGAGTTAGCATCGACTGGATCTGCAACTGGGACTCTGTTGGGATGAGCAGGGGTACCTCATTGCCAGGCACCATATTGTTATTTTCTCCATGATAGCCAGATTCAGCATCAACATTCAAGTGAGCAGACTGAGAGTTTGAGATTTTTAAGCTGTCCTGAAATTGAAACCTTAAAGAACAAGCGTAAAATAGAGTGTGTTATATAAATTTGTATCAAACCACCACTATTATCCTTAATCTCACAGTGGGCACCAAACTATTTACCCTTGAAATGGATAACAATTAAATTTATACGCGATTTTAAGGATATGTGGATTGATTCAATACAATCAATTAAGGATGTTAGATAAACAAATTAAGGATAAAAATAAATAACCAAAGCAGTTGTGACGTTGAGCCAAGGCACGGATTTAAGCTTAACAATAGTTCTTCCCTCGGTCGTATTCTCGATTCGAAGCCAGCTATGTAAGACGAACTATGATTAAAATAAGAACTTTTCAATAGCTAGAAAGCAGAGAAATAAGTTTGTATTGCTTTGATATACGTGTTACAATGTGTGTATTGAATCAGAAACTTCTCTTTTATATAGTAGGGGAGTTTTACCCTTAGTACAATTCTAAAAATGTAAAAATCCTCCTGGTATATCAATTATTGATACGCTACTGACATCGATTTAGATCCGCGTCGTGATATCCAGTTGGGTGCGGATATCACGACCCTCTGTCAGGCGTGTGCCACCGTTTGTAGTTCTTTCCGAGATCATGCGGCTCGTACCGGGTTCGGAGGTATTGTCTTTTCGGGCCTTGGTACACGAATTTTCCCACTTCAACTCTGATCCCATGTAGTCTTGTATTTGCTTTGTTTGCCCCGCCGAAAAATCGGAATGCTCATTAGCCCCGTTATACCCGTATACACATATGTTTTTCCTTTTTCACTGGAGTTAACCCCAACCCCTCCCCCACTCCATCCCGTCGGCCTATCTTCCTCCCATCGATAATTTTTGAGTTTTCAATACAAAACATCATAAGCCAAAATCTGCCTCCTATGAAATCGATATCGATTACTGATTTAGAAATTAGATAGATCATGGTGAACAATCAATAATAAATTATCCTTTAGCACTTTATCCTTAGCAAGAGCGAAGGAAACAATAATAACCAGGTGTAGGATTTTCCCTCCTACGATCACCAAACATTTATCCTTTAGCAAACAATAATAAAAGAAGGAAAAATTGAAAAAAAAAACAGCTAATGAATCTATAAAAGTTTTAACCAGGTGAAAGAATTTCTTTCTTTTCTTAACCGGAGAAACCAGCTAATAAAGCAACTTATCTCTAAGTTGTCTTTAGTGTTAAGTTGGATTCTTCTTTCTAATCTTCAAGCAACTTTAATTTTTCTAATTTTCATCTCTCTCTGTCGTTCTTCTATGTTATCTGGCTTGGTTATCTTCTGGTGAGTTCTCGTTTTATTTTTTTAGTTTCCCAAGCCGGTATAGGTGTTCAATTACACACACACTCACATGATTTTATTTTTCAGGTGATATTTTTGCTTTTTCATTGTACTTATAAAATTAATTTTCAAATTATAAAGATTATCATCCACTTCATTAGATTGAACCCTTGACGCAGGGACCCGTGAATTACCTATTTACCAACATAGATGATTATCTTCAAAGTAGAATTTATCAATACCTTTATTTACCCTTAAAATCGGATAACAATTAAATTTGTAAGTGATTTTAAGGATTTGTGATTTCACTTGGCACAAACTGAGAAATATGAAAATTAAAATTAGAAATTAACTATAAAATAAAGCAAACCGATATACCATACAGCTTTGGCCCTTGAGTTAGGTTGCCCTCGCACCAACTAAGTGTATTATTGAAGAGTAAGAACCGAAATACTGAATAAGAGAGCTTAAGAGAGAAAACATAATATATTGCTTTGTTATGCGTGAATATGTCCTAACAAAATGATTGGAACCCCCTTTATATAGTAGAGGAATTCTACATATGGTACAATTCTAAATACAAAAGGAAATCTCCTGATTGGCTAATCAACCGGTCTTGACTTGATACATGTCGAGATCTCCGCCACAATCCTCGCCCTGTCACGGATTCCTCGGCTTTCTGTTATTCGACTTAGCAGGCTTCCTTCGATCTCGCTAGATCTCTATCCTTCTCGGTCTCGACCACAGCCGGTCTCGAACTCGATCGATCCCTGAATTACGAGCTAGGCAATATTTATTCATGTAACGATCCAATATAACTTTGGATTGAACCTCGGTCTGTCATCCTGGTCTCAATTAACCATACAAAATCGGGCAAGCTCGATTTGACCGTATACAGAAAGCCCTCTCATTTTTTGGAGAGTAATGACAAGAAACGATTTGAGCTTTCGATCATGACGTGTCCGTCGTGACATAAGCAGCAGAAGTGACTGAAACGCCTCGTCGGTACAGTTTCCTAGGTATTTAATGCGCGTCAGTCGACGGTCGACCACTACCAGTTTTGAACCGTCATTGTAAATCGATAAATAGCCCCATTCTTCATTATTTCAAACTTTACTTTCAAATCTTTTTCATTCCAATCTCAATAGTTCTTCGCCTTCTTCAAAGCTTCCTATCTTCAGATCTTTGAGTTTCTTTGCTTGTTCTTCCTAAAACACCAAATACTTCAGTCTCCATTCTTCTTTTCCCACAAAAACTAAATGGCCAAAATATCTAAAGTTGTTCCGCAGAAAGAGGTTGCTTCCTCATCTCGGTCGGCCGGCGAGAAACCAGTGGTGGAGCCACGCCCTGAAGAACTTATTCTCGGGGGGTATGTCATAGATTCTGACTTTAAGGTCGAGAAACCCTCATTGGTTCTTGGTCGATGCGAGCCGATATCAAGATATATATGCTCGAAAGCCTCCTCAACCAAGTGAAGAAAGATTGTAACTGGGAAAACAAAGAGGTTGTGATACCGGCACCAGAAGAAATGATCACCACCCACGTGAAAGGGTTCCTGAGTGTTTATACTTATCCTTTCACGTTGGGTCCCCTCGTTCTGATCATCGTATACTTCTGCAAGAAATACCAGCTGACCCTCGGTCAAATTCACCCCTCTTTCTAGAGGATCGTGATACTGCTCCGTTTCTTCGTGAGCAAAATTGACGGGCTTTCCTTCACCCTTGACCATCTTATAAGATTATATAGCCCTCAACTCTATCGAGGTGGGCTGATAAAGCTTCAACGCCGGGCAACTAAGGCTCTTATCTCGAGTATAGATGAAGATAAAGATCGGGGCTGGATGAGCCAGTTCGTTCGGGTGAAGACCACGGACCTAATCCCGGCTGAGAGCATGCCATTTCCTGAGAAATGGAATATGAAACGTAAGTATGATTCCATCTTTAATTTCTGTTCGTTGTTTTTACTTCTTCATCCTTTCTTATTAGTGTTTTTCTTGATGCAGCCGTTGCTTTGATGACGGGTGTGGTTCCTCAGCTCGAGAACTGGGTTAGGAGCCTGGTTTCGACGTCAACACACGTCGAGCGCACATGGCGCGATTTGTCAAAGGGTCGGTGGGAGGCTTATACTCATGGTAAGCCTTTTTCCTGACTTACCGATTTGCCTATCATTCAAACATCTTTTCAAACATGAGCTTACTTACTTTCTCCTTTTGTAGGTCTCGGAAAGGATGTGACTATGAGACCCCTATCCAGTGATGAAGAAGTTTCATCACCTATCTCAAAACCAGCAAAGGAGAATAAGAGGAAAAGAGCCTAAAATTAAGACGGTCAAAAACCCAGGAAGAGAATAGACCATAAACCCAAGGCGAACACAATCCCACTGACTATGAAGTCATTCCAAAGGCTAAGGGAAGAAGAAGAAGAGAAAAAGAAGAAGAAGAAGAAGAGGAAGAAGATGATTCTGGGTTGGTGGCCTGTGCACGAGCTAGCACCGAGATTCAGAGAACTCCGAAACCGGTGGGAGTTGATACTACTCCGTCTAGGCTCGATGAGGTTAAGGAGGAGACTTCGGCCCAAGTCCCCGAGCTGAGAGGAATCGAAGATGCTTTATCTCGGGGAAAAGAGACCGTGGAAGAGGTAGTGGATGCTGGTGCAGAAACCGGGCTCGAGGCTCCCCAAGAGGGAGGCGGGTCCCCAAAAAACCTACTTGGGGCAATAGAGATTGGGGATTCCCCCTTGTTTCCTTTATTTTTTTAGTTGATGATACGCGACACTCAGGCCGTGGAGACTTGTTACGGGGAAGGAGCCCATGGAGAGGAAGATCTTTTCCATGGTTATTTTTTTGGGGTAGAAGGTGTCAACGGTCTGAGTGACTTGGAGGTTCCGAAGAAATGTTCGGGCAAGGATTCCTCGAGTTTTAAACTGACTAATCAGTTTCCAGCCTGTAGTTTCGATCTCGGGTGCAAGCAAACAATCGTTATTATGGTCCCGAAGGATGCCCGGGTTCTTGCTGCCCTCATAGGGATGGCTAGCTACCTCCGATGTTTGGTCATGGAAGAAGACCAAGCCCAGATTGATGAGGTGGGAGCGCCTTGTCTTTTCAACGAAGCTCAACAAGCCCTGAACCGGGTAAGTTCATATTTTCTTTGTCAGTTTTCATACTTGTACTTTTCTCCCCTTGTATAATTCCTTCTTTCTATTTTTGTATGCTTATGTACTTCATCACGAGGCTTTCTTCCGATCCCTAGGGGAGGTGAGTCGGTACGAATCCGAAAACCAAGGGATTACTGAGGAGAGAGATGCCTTCAAACTTCTCAGTGAGCAGAGATAAGGGGAAGCAAAAGGACTTCGGGCTGAGCTAGAAGCAACTCAGAAAGAACAAGCTGATCTGGACGAGCAGGTAAAAAGAATCTTTGAAGTTAATGACACTAGCTCGGGAGTGGTGGCTAACAGTTCGGTCCCACAGGTCCAGCAAAAGCTCGATGTGATAAGACAGCTTTATGAGGAAGTGGACGCAGTGAAAGCAGAGGCCGAGGTGTGGAAGAAGAACATGGACCACCTTGCCTCAAAAAAGGAAGTTGCCCATGATCAATTGGCCTCGGCTGAGACCCAACTCTGAAGCTTGAAAGAGAAGGCCTTGGTACAAGCCAAGAAAATTGAGGAGTTCCAGTTTCGGTTGAGTTCAGTAATTTTTGATCGAGAGAGGCTGGCCATAGAACTTGCAGCGGCCAAATCGGAGGTCGAAACGACCAAGGCATATGCTGATGTAATGGTGGCTGTTTACCGGTCCGATGCTGAAGCTGCTCAGGTTCGAGCAAAGAAGGTTGCCGAAGCTGCTCAGGCTCGAGCAAACTGGGTTGCCGAGCATGCTAAATGCCAGTCTCGAAGGGAGACTCTCGAGGAGATCCATGCTCGTGGCTTCGATCTTACAGCCGAGATCGAGAATGTTAAGGAGCTCGAAGCTGAAGACAAAGTGTTGGCCTTTCCTGATGATGATGATTCTAGGAGTATGAGAGGATCTAAAATTGGAGAAGGCCTCGAGAGTGAAGATGCTGCTCCCGGAGAAGACTAAGTCCTTTAGGATTAGTATTTTTTGTGTTTCTTTTAAGACTGATTCGGTCTTTTGTAGAGATATTTGATCGGGCCATGTTGCCTTTGTACATAATTTTTGACATATATATATAAAAACTTTCTTCCTTTCTGCCGTATAAAATTATGAAATTGTATTCTAAGGTTCGAGGATTAGACAATTTGATTGAAACCGAACTAGTATAGTCCTTAGGCTTTACGATCGAGTGAGTGCTTGCTCGAACTCAAAGTAAGGTAACCCTTAGGTTTTTTATTTGAGTGAGGATGGTCTCTTGAACTCACACTGGAGTTTCAAGAGGCACTTGAATGCAGACATGAGCGTATCTCCCTCTCAAGCTAGAAGATGTGCACATGTCTATTTTTAATAGTTTGCCTTGTTTCATTCCAACTTTCTCTAGTATTTATTTATCGTAAAACTCAGTATGCAGTTGAGGCATATGAACCCATATAGCAGTGAAGGATAGAGTTGCCTTTTGTGGGACAAATTTGGTTCCCATTTCATGATTGAGAGAAAATTCCCAGATAAGAACCAAGGACCTTGGTGTAGTGCTTTAACCATATTTTCTTCCTTTCCGAACTTGACTATAAAGTTGTCTCATTCTTGATCAATCAAGATCAACTGTTTAGATGGGTTCCAAAGATCAATCAGTTTGGAGCGGAGGAATTGGTGGGGAATCCTACGACCGAAGGCTTTGATGATTAGGAAAAAATGCCAAGGGGATATGGGCGATCCTTGTCATCTTGAGAGAGAATTATTGGGACAAGATTTTCCTTCCCTTTGTCTTTGATATTATTTTTGAGAGATTCATTCTCATAGTATTGGGATTGAGTCGTGACTTTTTTGTTTAGTAGCATTTTCTTATATGAGTGAGATAGATTATCATCTTCCTCCATGAGGTTATTCAGATGCGGTGGTTCCGATGAAATATTTGGTGGTTTGATAGTTGTATCCATTTTACAAAGAATCTAGAGAGAAGTCAGAGTTTCTGTCTCTAAATATTCAGGTATCATATGTAGGCCAACTTTAGTTATCCAACAAGTTTCTCTACAAAGCTATTGCTCCCTATATTTACTCCTACACGTTACATGAGTTACAGATAATTAAAATAATAAAATCATAATAACCATTCGTATTTAATGGGGGATCACGAATATTTTGAGATTGACGCTCAACGGGTGGTATTCGATCGAGTGGTGTTTGTAGAAGATTCCTTAATAAGAATCTCTTTATTTTTTTTACTATTCTTTTAGTGCAACTCTCTATATTACTATCTTTTCTATTCCATTTCAAGCCTCTCTATTCATAGAAGAATTAAGTTAAATTTCTTTAAATCGATTATTTATGATCTAATTTTATAAATTTAATTAGTTAATTTAATAGCCAAATTTTAGATTAAACAAAATGAAACTGCAATGTCTTGTATAAGAACTATACTTGTTCATTGTCAAAATTTATTAAACAACCACTAATCAGGGTGTATTGGTAATTAAATACGATTTCTACCACATGGACGACACTAAAATTAAATAACATGTGGCAAATGAAGCTTAGTCTACTCCAAGTTAGACAGAGCCATTTTAGTAAGTTGAACCAGAAGGTTAGTAGAGGAAATGCATTTTGGATTATCTAACCGGGATCACAGTGTCATCCCGAAAATGACCACCCCAAAAATCTCCAGTGCCCTAATAAAATGATCAACAAACTAGCAGATTTTGAAATATTCGGGATTCGACATTAACTCCTAAGCAGTTATAAATCAGGTAACCATAACATACTAAACGGGCAGAGTTCATAAGGGATAGCCGTGATTTTAGGGAGCAGTTACACTCGTCTGTGCTGTAAATACTCCTTCTCCCCCACATTTATAACCCCTTTAAATCTTCATACTCAGATTATTATAATCTTAATTTGGCTACAAATATTGTCGGAGAAAGAATTCATCGAGTTCAACCAATCTAGAAAAGCAAAAATTCCCAAAATATCCTTCGTATTATTTTGACCCCCACAAAATAAATTGGGACAATCTTTAAAAACTCCTTAGTTACGATTGCTACGAGCAATGCCTTCCGATGAAATGGAGATACATGAGATGAATCAGTGTGAGAGAGTCACGGTTGGTGCTCGTGTGAATTTGGGTCTCTACAGAGGAATGCTTTCTGAAGAGGTGCAGACGTGCGTTGAAACTAGGAGTGGCAAACGGGCGGGTCGGGTCGGATATGGTTCGAGTCGAAAATGGATAATGAAAAACGGATAAATTATCCGACCCGACCCATATTTAATACGGATAAAAAATGGATTAACGGGCGGATAATATGGGTAACCATATTATCCATGACTTCTTACATATGATCACCTTTGGTAGAATTCTTAGTGCCCCTAATTTGAGGAACCCCCAATTTGAGGCTTTACAAATATAAAAGTTAGACCCATTGATTACCCATTGGTTATCCATTTTCTAAATGGATAATATGGTTCTTATCCATATTCGACCCATTTTTAAAACGTTCATTATCCAACCCAATTTTTAGTTAATAATATGGGTGGTTAACTATTTTTTTAACCATTTTGCCACCCCTAATTGAAACGTTTGGCTCGTTTGGGGAGAACTGAGGGAAATAAATTACCCGCGCGGGTGCTATTAAACTTTTCCGTGTTGCGTTGTTTGGGAGTCTGACCCCCGCAATTTGTATAAAAATTATGGGGGTTAATGTAATCGCTATAATTTGATGCAAACAACGGAGGTTATAGTAATCCTCGCAATAAAACCCCTGCAAATTGCAAGTTTGTTTTGGTAGTATCTCGGTTGCTCTACATTAATGATTGGACCAAAATAAGTCACTATTATCTAATTGAAGATTAAATGTGCTACGTCGAATATTAGGAGGACTAAAACTCAAATATAATGATAACTCGAGGACTAAAAAATCTATTTGTTTCTTTTTACCTTATTGCTTTGTGCTTCAAGTCTCACGTGGGACAATATTGTTGCTAATTTCTTTTGCGCATTTTTTCTTTAAAAGTATACTACTGTACTTATTATGTACCATATTATATACTTTTTGCGCCTTTTACTTTTAAAAATACATTCTCTTATCCATATGGTGTATTTGTACGCGTAAAATGATGATAGAGATTATACGTAAGGGTGCAAGCTCCTACAAGTACCACATGTATGCATGCGCCACATGCAACTTTCCAAATGAAACGTGACGACCTTAGCAAAGTCTATTAACAAATTGAACCGATCATGAAACTAAATAATGTTGCAGTAGACGAGTATTGGAACAAATTTACAAGATTAAAACAATTAAGTGCCATATACGTAAGGAATACAATTGAAACTTCGGAAGTTAAATTTATTGAAAGAAAATGTCGGGGGCCCAAGGAGCACAGCCAGAGGAATCTCGAACACAAACAACGTACGAATCAATAACAACAGATGAAAACAAGCCTCGAATGGACATTCATTCTCGTGAAGGTCCTTTTAATATCGAGGTGCTCCCAAGATTTGATCGACCCTGGAGTTATATGTGTTTCACTTTTTTGTTGTTAGCCTTAATTTTCTTTTTGCCTGATTCCACCCGCTTCGTCAGTGCTTCAAGCATTTTCATTATCTCGGGGTTGACCCCGGGCTCAACTTCACCCGACATTTCGGTGGTTTGCTCGTTTCTTCGGGTGTTCTCCCGGGATCGTTCGGGCTCAACCCTACCAGGGGTTGGACTTTTTTTTGTAGCTATGATATTGCCGCCTGTTGAATCTGCAACATTTCGAAGATTAGCCGCAGACTTATCCCATCACCTTCGCCTTCAGGCGCTTCTCAGACTATTGGCCGAGGGCCTCTACAGACGCTATTTTCGGGGTCAGTTGGCAAATGTGCATCAACATCGACCTGTGAATTGGTGTTGATTGGATCGGTAGCCGGGACTCCGTTGGGATTAGCAGGGGAACCTCATTGCTAGGCACCAGGTTGTTATTTTTGCCATGATGGCCAAATTCAGCCTCAACGTTCAAATAAGCAGACTCAGAATTTGACACCTTTAAGTTGACCATAAATTGAAAACTTAAAGAACAAGCGTAAAATAGAGTGCGTTATGAAAATTTATATCAAATCACCACTATTATCCTTAGCCCCACGGTGGGCGCTAAACTGTTTACCCTTAAAATGGATAACAATTGAATTTATACGTGGTTGTAAGGATACGTGGGTTGATTCAACACGAATAATCAAGAACGTTAAATAAATGAGTTAAAGGTACTACGAACAACCAAACCAGTCGTAACATTATGGCCTAGTCGTAACATTATGACCTGGATTGGATAATAGTTTCTGCCCTCGGTTGAGTCTTGGATTCGAGGTCAATCAAGAACAAAGAGCAAAAACAAAGTAGAGACTTTTTTATAGTTGGAAAGTAGAGAAACAATTTTATATTATCTTGATATGCATGTTACAATGTGTCTTTAATGAAAAAAGCTTCCCCTTTACATAGTTGGAGAATTTCATCCCTAGTACAGCTCTAAAAAAGTAAAAATCAGCCTTTCTCATCAATTACTGATATGCTACCGATGTTGGGCGAGATTCACGCCGTGATATCCGGTTGGGAGCGGATATCACTGCTTTCTGTTAGTCGTGTGCAACCGTTCGTAGTGCTTTTCGAGGCTTGGGAGCTCGTTCTAGGTTCAGGGAATATTGTCTTATCAGGCCCGATGGAGAACACTCCCTTCGGGCTCTAGTACAAGCAGTCCCCGGCTTTGACTCCGAGCCCATGCAGTTATGTATTTGCTTCATTTGACCCACCGACAAATTGGGGTATATATTACCCCCGATTTTACCCGTATACAGATAGTCCCCTCGTTTCCTAGAGAGCAGGTTTGCTGAAATGATGGGAGACGATAGATGAACCCAGGTTCCTTCCTTCGCACATTACAACCGAGATGGTGGATAAGACGAACGTCCCATCAATCATGTTGTTTTGCCTTTGGACATGTGTCGTTCAACGACTGGTTATCTTCGAATGCAAAATGTCGCGGATTCCCCCCCCCCCCCAATAAAAGCTTCGCCCCATTCGCCTCCTTTTTTCTTTGATCCTAGCTTTCACCTTCGAACTCCACAAAGGCTTTCGACTTTCTCAAATCTTCAAATATCCTTTCTGGAACCTTCATATCTTCATCTTCAACCTCCAAACCTCCATACGTTTTCTTTCAACCCAAAACCTCATATCTTCACTTCCAAGCCTCAAATCTTTATACACCTTCACCAAATCTTCATATATTTTCTAGATTTATGATGGACAAGACTTCTAATTCGGTTTCTCAGCAGGCTACCTCTTCATCTTCCCATCCATCCATAGAGACGTCTGCTTGGTAGCGTCCAAATGCACACCTCTAAAAAGGTATGAAATGGTCGTTTGCAATTATAGTAACCCAACTAAGAGTCGGGGTCGAATCCTCATGGAGCTAAGATGGGAGTTAGGAGTATATATTCTAATGCGCGTGATTGAATTATCTTGATTTGCACTTCCAAAAAAAGGTTTTGTTTCTATTTATAATTTTACACTAAAGATTGCAGAATAAAGAAAGAAGATTAGGAATAGTTATTTTTGAGGTTTTTCAAATTGGTAAAAAGCTTAGAGCTGTGACCATTGCCTAGGTGTTTGCCTAATGGGTTAAAGACCTTAATGCTTATTTTGTTGAACGGGGTGTATTATATCTATCAACTCCCAATTACCCACTCAATACCTTTCGGCAAGAGAGTGGTTTTGCCCAATTTGGCTTTCTCAAGACCAAATAGATATCACACAAAACAGTTGATAAAAGCTCAAGTCGGGTTATTACTATCTCTAGGTTGAACCCTTTAATTGGGTTAATCAATCTCTCGATTGACCCAATTTCTTCTTAGCCAAGATTTCATAGACTAAGTCTCTCTTTCTCAAGAAGTGACTAAGTCAAATAGGCATGAACTAATGTTTGCAACCATTAATTCCTCAAATTAAAGCATGAACTAGGCTAAATAATAAACACCCAATCATAAACAAGTACTAAATTAGATACCCATATGGTTTATACACTAGGGTTGGGTCACAACCCTAGTGAAAATCTAACTACTCATACTTGGGTTTGAAGAAAATGAAGAAGAAAGACTAATTAAACTCATAATGTAAGCTTAAAATAATAAAATCTATTGTAAAATATACCAAAATATAGTAAACTTCCAAAGAGGCAAAGAAAAACGGCTACCGTAATTGCTTATGTCAAAACTTGACATAATTTTGTGAAACTAGTCTATTTATACCAGGTTAAAAATTTCGGACAAAAATACCCCTCGGGAGGTTCTGCGGCCGCACAATTCCATGTGTCGTCCGCAAACTTCTTCATCTAGCAGGAGCCGGGATTCTGCATCCATACAATTTTGAATTGCGGTCGCGAGGCAATATTTTTGCGGTCCGCAGATTTGGAATTGCGGCCGCAAGGCACCCTTTTGTGGTCTGCATTAGTATGATTGCTGTCACAAGACAATCTTCTGCGGCCACACAAATCTTGTGAGGTCCGCAATTAAATGAAGCTCTAGAGTTGGTCTTTTTGTCATCTCTATGATCTTGATCATAAGCCCATCTCTTGCGGCCGCACAATTCATGTGCGGTCCACAATTTTCACGAATGCCTGCTGACTTTTCCTTCTTTGGTTGCGGCCGCAGATGGAATTCTGCGGACCGCACATTGCATGATTATGTGCCCTTTATTTTCTTGTGTTTAGATTACTCCTTTTTGAGTCGGATTTCATCTCGGGAGCCCAGCTTCCAGCATTCCTGCAATTTTATACAATTTCATTAGTTTCGGGAGCATAATTCAATGTTGTTTGACTAAAACAAAAGTTAAAAGGCGTTAATAAGCAGTCAAAATCCCCACTTATCAACTCCCCCTAACTTAAGTCTTTGCTTATCCTTAAGCAAATAAATTAGTTCCCACCTCCACAAGTTAAGGGTCACTTCAGCGAGTCGAAGGTGAGCCATCCACACATCAGTTGGGACCAATAATTACCCACACTACCTATGTATTATCAACAAGGCGACAAGTTAAACATTTATGCACATATATCTCTAAAGTGACATTTGAGCATCAAAAGTTGACTTTATTCATCAAGGACTCTTTCTCTATCATGTAGGTCATTATGGATTTTAAACTCTTCCTCCTCTACTCTCTAGTTTCCTGTCTCACTTAAGAAATTTAGCACTCAATCCAAGATTTATGAAAGGTTGACTCATCTCTCTCAAGAGAATCTCGTAAGTACGGCTTCAAGTACCATAGGTCTGCCCCTCATGTAGATCGTCACTAATGTGAGCTCACTCAACGTGATCAAATAAGACTTCTTTCAGGATGTAATAAAGGCTTTTGGATTAGGGTTGGATACAATATGGTTGAGTGGTTACACCTTCCTTAAGCACTCCATTATTCATTTCTCTACTCACACTTTGCCAATTCCTTGAGGCACTTTCTTTTTTTTTGGGGGACTAGAGAGACTTAATATCACTCTTTTTTTTATCATTATATTCATATTACTCCATGTTTGGGATCACTGCCTTTCTTTGAATCCCTTTAACTTTTCTACTTATTCATTTTGTTTCATTTTTCTTTTTGTTCTTTTCTTTTCTTTGCCTTTTCTTCTCATCATTTCTTTTTCTCTTTTTGTGCCTTGACACCTCTTTTTTTTTGATTTCCTCGTCTCTCTCTCAAACTTACGGTTTTAGCCATTTGTTTCACATGAGTGTTAAGAAAAGCCCGGGTGCCAAAAAAGGGTCATAATAGAACGGGTAAGAGCTTGTAACATGGTTTTCAAATGAGAAAGGCTAAAGGCTCGAAGAGGTTGACTAGGGATGACATCATTGGTAGGCAATAGAAAATTTAAACGGGCCAGGGAAATCCTACAATCACTTCTTAAGCCAAGAAAAACTTAGGATTTCGCCTTGAAACACATTCGGGGCAAGTTCTAGACCTTTCGCATGGGTACTTGGACTAACAACAAAGCAACTCACCTCTCACGCAACTGGATTGTTAAAGAGGATAGAGTTGAGGGCCCACAATGATCACATTCAAGTTTGAAAATCACTATGGTTCAATTAAACCACTCGATGGTTGCCAAAGTCAACACAAGAGTCACAAAGTCACTAATTAGAGCTATTTCTTTCAAAAACCTTGTTTTAAACCATAAGCACATAGTTAAGTGTGTTGGTTCCAAATAAAGCATGACTGACTCTTCGAGCATGACTCAATTAGGTCTTTTTATTCATTACTACTACTATTATTAACTAAACACAAAACAGACTCATTCCTTTAAGAAGGTTGTCATGCCATCCATCGTTGGGACGAGTCACCCGGTTCATACAATGACTACCTTTGGAAAGAACCGTGACATTAAGAAAACCAAAGGCTTATTATCTACTCAAACATAAAAAGAAACTACTAAATCAAAAAGAAGCTACTAATTCAAAAAGAAGACACTAAATTAAACACTAGCTAATAAGAAAACAAACACAAAGAAGCTACAAAGCAAAAACTATCGAAAGCATAACGAATATACATAATGAGAGAGAAAGAGAAGATATATACATAATGAGAGAATAAGAAGAAAATAGTATCAACTTATTACAAGCCAAATGTCTCAGAATCATCAAATAAGATCAAATAAACTCCACCCCCTGAATAAAAATAAGCATTGTCCCCAATGCTTAACAAAATAAGAGTAAAGGAAGGGAAAGAGTGAAAAAGACTCCCTATGGCTCCATGGATATCTCTGTGTCCCCAACAATGTCACCACCCTCAGTCTCTTCCAACTGGATCTCATCATCCTCAACTCTGGGAGTGACTAGGTTGGTGAATATCTGACGCACTGCCTCGGCAGTGTCGACAGCAGAGTCTGGATCCTCAGACTGGCCAGCTGGTGCTACCAATATTGATGGTGCTGCAGGATCTGGACCTGAAGGGTGTGGGTCAACTAGTATGTCGAAAGGGATATCTCAGGCTGCAGCAAGCTTTGTAACCTATCTCCGGAGCTTGTCCACTGATTTCATGCTGGCCTGGGACTTTCTTATTTTATTGACTTCTTTTCCCAGCTCTTCGATCACTGACCCGTGCTGAACCAGGGTAGCCATGATGGTGTTCTAGTTCTCTAGGAGCTTCTTCAGTATCTCCTCAACTGTCGGGGGAACCCGAGGTGCCTAAATAGAAGACTCTTCTGCAATAGTACTGGATAAGTCAGACAGCTTTGTAGTGGCTGTCTGCATCCAGTTGATGAGGCTCGCCAATGTCTGGGAGACTCGCAGTGCAGAAAGTGGAGCAGTAGGCATGGGAACCAGCTTCAAAGCCGAGGTGGAACCTGTGGCAGGAGATGCAGTGGGAACTGAAGATGGTGGTGAAGGCATAGCTGTGGCACTCGATGAAGGCTCGGCCAAAGTGGATGGAACATCAACTGCCTCTGTAACTACCAATGATGGCTCATCAGACTGGCCTGTGGTGGTAGATGGCTGACCCTTTTCTTAGGGTTGTGTGCATCCATCAGTGAGTACCATGTGAAAGGCTTCTTCGGCCGCACCTTCGTATCAAAGATGTTGGCTGACATCACGACACCCACATTGATAGGGTACCCGGCCATGATAGAAGCAACTGGAACTGCCCGAGGGATCGGAAGCTAGGTCTCATTCTGGCACGGGTCTAATCTGCTACAGACAAAGGTTTGCCACCCTTTTGCCTCAAAGCTCAGAGTGTTCCTGTGAATAGAAACCCCTGTTGTGATCCATGGTGGTGGTGGACCAGGCACTGCTAGAATCTCTACTAGCCAAGGATGAGATGCATCCCCAAGTGCACACTTCTCTAAGTACTCTGTGGGCTCGACATCATCAAATCCCAAGTATGCGTTCAATGTGTGCTGATCAAATCGCACTTTCAGGTTTCTCACTTTCGTCACCTTTGTCCCTTTCTTGATATGTGCCACATTGGCATAGAATTCTTGGACAAGGTAATCCTTAGAATCCACCACGCTTTGGGTAAACCACATCTACCTTTTGCATTCTCTAAACTGTCTCAATACTGCAGGGTTATACCTCTTCCGATTTCAACTGAAACTGTCACTCAAGAGTGAGCAACCTCACTGGCCATCAGTCATGGAAGCTGGAGAAGGCAACCAAGCTGACAAACCAGTCCTCACATACCTTTTTCTTCTTTGACCTTTAAAGGACGGCAACTGTAGCATCTTCCCCTCTGCCATCATCGGGGATGTACTGAACTGATGTCTCTGGTGCCTCAGGGACAGGTGTAGTGGAAGGCTCAGAAGCCTGACTAGCACTTTTCGAACCCTCGAAAGTGCTGTGTGATGATGACTGTCCGTCCCTCAGCTGAAACCTCCCTGATGGCCTGGACTCTACTGACGGTTGTACCTGAACAAAGGCTGAGTTCCCTCTGATACGTCCCTAGATAGGACATAAGAACTAGTCTCGGAAAGGTCTGCACCTCTCCCTCTCCCGGCTTCTGTTTTCTTTCTAATTTCATGATATTGGGCACTAGGTAAGTGTCTCTTCCCTCGCCCGCGAGAAGGGTCACCCCTTCCTTTCAAAGTGTCGCCTCTGCCTCTAGATCGAACCATTTTCTGTACCAAGCAAAGGCGATTGTTAGTTGCAATTCAAGTTCAGACATACAATGAATTTAAGGACACACCAGAAGACACAGTGAGGAACACAGTTGAAACATGCTTGCAGGATAGGGATCTGCGGTCCGTACATTTCTCATTGTGGACACAGAATGGGCCATACAGACCGCACAGTTTTCTCTTGCAGTTGCAAATGTGAAGTGCGGTCTGTACATTTTTCATTGAGGCCACAACTCATAAGCCACAAATATGCCAACTCTCTGATGACAGAGAATTGGCTGATGTGCGGCCGCAATATATTTTCTGCGCACCGCATATTTTGTCTTGCGGCCGCACATGAATCACAAATATTACACTTCTCTGAAGACAGTAAAGTAGTTATTTTGTGGCCGTAATGGAAATTTCGCGGTCTGCAAAATTTTCCTTGCGACCGCAGACCCATTCATTCATAGAGTTACCCTAGACTCAACTTCTGCGGACCGCATAATTACTTGTGCGGCCGCAGATTTCAAACAATTACAAACTGTCAGTACTTTTATCTAGGGCTTGCATTTATTTTTTAACAAATTTTGACATGGAAACAACGTACAAGCATGAAAAATATTGACCCATTCCCCCTAGAGCATGTACCAGTTGATCCACTACAGATTGTATACCCCCACATGGTTGTATAGTTAAATTCTACAGTCAAATGTCCTAATATTTTGACTAAAAATCTAAAAATAAATTAAAAGAAATTAACAAGATTATGAAGCATACCAAGTGAGTGAGTGTATTGAGTGATTTATCAAAGGTGTTGTAAGAATGCACAGGTAGACTCAGCAAGAAACGTCTAAGAGATTATGTGATTTTTTTGCTCAGAGAGGGAAAAAGGTAACAGTGACCCTAGACCTCTATTTATATGCTTGAAGTTCAGAAGGGGAAGAGGGACGAGTGCGGACGCAAAATTATGGTTGCGGACCGCACTCTGTTACCTGGTGTGCTTAAGCCTTCGTTCTGTCTACGGTCCGCAGAATTTTGTGTGCGGCCGCAGAATCTTGTTGCAGACCGCAGATTATGTGTTGCAGTCGCAGATCGGCCATTTTTCTGACAGGCTAACTTCAGAGAGCTGTCAATTTTGGCACCATTGTCGGGGAGTTAAAAACGATGTTAGATATATATTTGGGTGTGTGTTTGGAGTATCCTCTTTTCCTTATGTGTTACTAACTTGTTTGAGAAATTGTAAGTACAACCATGGCAAACAATGAGCTCAAAAATATTGCTTTGGGGGATGTGGACATTGAGGATGACCAAGTGGATGAGGTTCCTCTTGAACCTCAAGCCAATAGAAGAGGCCGAGTGCCTCATGACAATGTGTCCATTCCACCCCCACCTCCACCACGAGCGGCTCCACACTGGGTGTTACTCAATGAAGGATATGCAAGTACAATAGTCCCTCCCCATATTAGGGCGGAAAACTTTCAAATCACCAACATGATGCTCACTTTGCTAGAGCAACGAGGTTTCTTCACCGGTGCTCCAAGTCAAAATGCATACAAATACTTGAATGGTTTGTGGACACTTGTTGGGGGAGCAAGCAAACAAATGTCTCCGAGGATGCATTCAGGCTAAGGCTTTTTTCCTTCTCTCTATGGGGGAAAGCTTTAGATTGGTTGGAACTTGCCGAACCATTCCATTCACACTTGCGATGAGTTGGCAGAAAATTGTATCAAAGTACTTCTCTCCGGGGCACATAGCTACACTTTGGGATGAAATTCTAGCATTCAAGCAAGAGTCCAATGAACCACTACACGAGATATGGGAGCGGTATAGAACAATGGTCAAGGAATGTCCCAACAACGATATGATGGAAAACATGATTCAACAAACCTTATATCGTGGGATTAACACGACCAACCAATGTGTGATGAATCAACTTGCCGGTGGAAATTTTATGACGACGCATTATGTGGAGGCGTGTGAGATTTTAGATGAAATGGCAGAAACATCATCGGCATGGCACTCCTGGGCTAATGCTCCACAAGGTGATCCCAATGTGATCCACCCTCACAAAGAGTTGCATGATCATGGGCAAGCCATTGCCGAATTGACTGCCACCATGAATCAACTAGCAAAGGCTAAACTTCAACAAGTACAACATCCTAAGCAAGTCAATGCCATGGAGGGAGTGAACATGATGATGAACAAAAGAAGAACAAAGGGTCCGCAAGTGCAATATCGAGGGAAGAATTATGTACAAGAAGATAGTGGGTTTGATCAAGATGAATCTTACAATGAACAAGAGGAGGAGGTGCAATATGTGAACAACTTTCAAGGGCAACAAAATAATTTCCAAGGCCCAAATCAACAACAATGACCACCTCAAAACAATCAAGGCAATTGAAATTCTAACAACCAAGGTAATTAGAGTGGTGGAAACAATCAAGGGAATTGGCATAACAACAACAATCAAGGAAATTTGAATGGAAATAATCAAGGTAATTTAGATGGTAACAATCAAGGTTTATGGAACAATAATCAAGGCAACCAGGGGTCGGGTTTTCAAAGGCCCCTGCCGCCTCCTTATCCTTCCCATGGTCCTAGTTCTTCAACCAATTAGATGGGGCATATTGATAACATGTTCAAGCAAATGATGGAAAAGAATGCCAATTCGTATGCCTATCTTGCCTCACACAACACATCGATCCGCAATTTAGAAGTGCAAATAGGGCAAATCTCTCAAGCTATCAATTCTCATCCTAAGGGGGCACTACCAAGTGACACGATGGTGAACCCAAAGGGTGAGAACAACACGCGGCATGCCATGGCCGTTACTACAAGAAGTGGAAGAGGTGGGAATGCACCCACCTCAAGTCAAAGGCAACTTGTGGATGATGAGCAAGTGGTACAAGAAGAGGAGGTTCCGAAGAATGTGGTACAAGCAAATGATGAAGTTCAGATTGATATTGATGATAATGTGGAAGAGACTCAAGAGGATGTGAACCCGTCTAGGGATCACGTTATTGACATACCGGAACCAGTAGTGCAAAAGGCTAAGGCACCATTGCCTAAGCCTCCACCTCCATATCCCCAAAGACTTGACAAACAAAATGGCGAGAATCAATTCAAAACGTTTATTAAAATGATGAAGAGTCTCTCAATCAATGTGCTATTATTTGAAGCTTTGGAAAAAAATGCCCGGTTATGCAAAGTTTATGAAGGATCTTGTGACAAAGAAGCAGTCAATGAATTTTGAAACTATCAAGGTCACTCATCAAGTGAGTGCAATTGTGCACTCAATGGCCCCTAAATTGGAAGATCTCGGTGCTTTCACAATTCCTTGTGCAGTTGGAAGTGCCGAGTTTTCTAAAGCTCTTTGTGATCTTATGACAAGTATCAATTTGATGCCATATTCGATTTTCAAGACCTTGGGAATTGGGCAACCAAGACCCACCTCTATTCTTCTTCAATTCGGCCCCAGCTTTCCCTTGTTCGGGTTCCGGGTGTGTAATGTTACTTTCCTCAACACCAAGTCCCCTATATTGAAATGTCGGAGGTTGGCTCTTCGGTTGTAGTATCTCTCTATCTGCTATTTCTGGGCGGCCAACCGGACTAAAGTTGTCTCACTTTTTTCATCCAATAGTTCCAATCTCGTAATCATGGCCTTGCCATTTAACTCTTCAATCACATATTAAAACTTGAGACTCGATTCTCCCACCTGGACTCGTATCAAGGCTTCGGCCCCATAGACTAACAAAAATGGAGTGGCCCCTGTACTAGACTTCGAGGTTGTACGATATGCCAATAGGACTTCAGTCAAGATTTCCTTCCATTTCTATTTGGCATCGGTCAACCTCTTTTTTAGGTTTTGAAGTATGGTCTTGTTTGTTGAATCCGCCTCTCCGTTCCCACTAGGGTGGTAAGGTGTTGATAGTATCTTTTTAATCTTATGATCTTCGAAGAATTTGTTTACCTTGCTACCGATGAATTGCTTCCCATTATCGCACACGACTTTGGCCGGTATCCTAAATCGACATATTATGTGATCCCAGATGAAGTCAATGACTTCTTTCTCCCAGATATTTTCGAATGCTTGAGCCTCGACCCATTTGGAAAAATAGTCAGTCATGAATAGTATGAATTGGGCTTTAACGGGTTCCCATGGTAGGGGACCGACGATGTCTATCCCCCATTTCATAAACGACCATGGGGACAAGACCGAGTGTAGTAGCTCTTCCGGTTGATGGATCATCGGTGCGTATTTTTGGTAGCAGTCGCATTTTCGTACGAAGTTCTTCGCATACTTCTCCATTTCGGTCCAATAATAGCCGACCCTGATCAATTTCTGAACCAATGATTTCCCCCTCCCCCCCCCCCCCCGAATGGTTTCCTCAAGTGCCTAAACATCTGGCTAACGGGCCGTCGAACGTTCTCCTAAACAATGCCCCTTCGATCAGGATAAATCTAGCTACCTTGGTATTCAGGGCTCTCGATTCTTTAGGATCCGAGCGAAATTTTCAAGTTTTCAAGTAGTCTACGTATTTGTTCCTCCAATCCCAGGTTAAACTCGTCGAGTTTACTTTGGCATAGCCTTCTTCTATCACTGACTGTATGAGTTGTACGATCGTTTCTTAACTGAATTCATCATCATCAACCGATGACCCCAAGTTAGCCAGAGCATCAGCCTCGCTGTTTTGATCTCGGGGCACATGTTGTAGGGTCCATTCCTTGAATTGATGCATCGTCATCTGTAACTTGTCTAAATACCTTCGCATTCATTCCACTTTCACTTCGAACGTCCCATTGACTCAATTTACCACGAGGAGGGAATCACACTTAGCTTCGACCACCTCGTTCCCAAGGTTTTTAGCCAATTTGAGACCTGCAATCATGGCCTCATACTCGGCCTTATTGTTAGTCAATTTGACAGTTCTAATAGATTGCCTAACTACATTCCCCGCATGAGGTTTCAGCACGATGCCGAGCCCGGACCCTTTTGCGTTTGAGGAACCATCCGTAAAAGGGGTCCAAATTCCCGAGGTAGTCCCCGAGGCTAACAATAATTCTCTTTTGACTTTGGGCACTAAGGCTGACGTAAGGTCGGCCACGAAGTCAGACAAAATTTGAGATTTTATAGCAGTTCGGGGTCGATACTCGATATCATACTCATTGATTTTGACGGCCTATTTGGACAATGGGCCCGATAGCTCGAGCTTGTGCATGATATTCCTTAGTGGTTAGAAGGTTACGACACATATGGGGTGACATTGAAAGTATGATTTTAATTTCCTGGAGGCACTTAGCAAAGCGAGCGCCAATTTTTCTAGGTGGGAATACCTTGTTCCGGCTTCGCCTAGAGTTCTACTGACATAGTAAATTGGGAATTGCGTACCTTTCTCTTCTCGGACTAAGACTCCACTTACCGCCACCTCGGAAATTGCCAAGTAAAGGTACAGTTGTTCATCCGCATTCGAAGTGTGGAGTAATGGGGACTCGAAAGGTACTGTTTGAGTTCCTCCAAAGGTTGTTGGCATTTCGGGGTTCACGAAAAGTAATTCTTCTTCTTCTTCAACAATGAGAAGAACTGGTGGCTTTTGTCCGAGGATCTGGATATGAACCGGCCCAGGGCAGCTATACGCCGGTCAGCCTCTGAATTGCCTTGACGTTGTCCACCATAGTGATGTGTTCTATGGTTTTGATTTTATCGGGGTTGATCTCAATCACTCGATTGGATACTATGAACCCGAGGAACATTCCGGATCCGACCCCGAATGTGCACTTTTCCAGGTTCAGCTTCATATTGTATTTCTTCAATATGTTGAAGGATTCCTACATATATTTCAAATGGTCCTCTACTCGTAGGGACTTAACTAACATGTCGTCAATGTAAACTTCCATTAATTTCCTATATGTTCTTCGAACATCCGGTTTACTAGGCGTTGATAAGTGGCACCGACATTCTTTAATCCGAACGATATTATGTTATAACAAAAGGTACTGAATTTAGTGATAAAGGAAGTTTTTTCTTGATCGTCCAGGCCATCCGAATTTGGTTGTACCCGGAATAGGCATCGAGAAAGTTAAGTATCTCGTGCCCAGCCATCGCGTCGATCATGCGATCTATGTTAGGCAAAGGAAAAGAGTCATTAGGGCACGCCTTGTTCAAGTCTTTTTAACCTACACACATTCTTAGCTTATTTCCTTTTTTAGGATCTACTACTACGTTAGCTAACCAGTTCGAGTACTTAACTTCCCGAATGGACCCTATTTTAAGGAATTTAGATACCTCCTCTTTGATGAATGCATGCTTGACCTCAGATTGAGGTCTCCTCCTCTGTTTAACCGGGTGGAACTTCGGGTCCAAACTTAGCTTATGAGTGGTTACCTCCGGTGGGATCCCTGTCATGTCAAGATGGGACCAAGCGAAACAATCTACGTTAGCCTTAAGAAAATTAATCAGTTTTTTCTTGAGCTCGTAGGCTAACCCCGTGCCCAGGTATACCTTTCGATCCAGCAGGTGCTAGATTAATATGACTTACTCCAACTCTTTGACTGTTAATTTGGTGGCGTCGGTATCATCAGGAGCTATGAAAGATCTCGGAACTTCGTAATCATACTCCTCATCGACTCCTCTTTCCTCTGATCCGACCGGGACCGGCATCGGTGATTGCTATTTAACTTTGGCCTTTCTGGTCGACTCTGTGTTACTTAATGTCGAGATGGCGGGCACCGAGAGTACTTCATTGACTGCGAACATCTCCTTTGCAGCCGACTGTTCTCCATATACAGTCTTGATTCCTCCCAGAGTAGGGAATTTTAAAGCCTGGTGTAAGGTCGAAGGTACTGCCCTCATATTGTGAACCCATGGTCTTCCGAATAGAGCGTTATATCTCATATCTCCTTCGATCACATAGAACTTTATTTCCTGGATGGTCCCGGTGGTGTTCACCGGTAGGGTTATTTCCCCTTTAGTGATTTCGCATGCCATGTTAAATTCGTTCAACACCCGGACTGCTGGCACTATTTGATCTTGCAACCCCAACTGCTCTACAACCCTTGATCTGATAATGTTGGACGAGCTACCTGGATGAATCAAAACACGTTTAACTCAAGACTTATTGATAAGTACGAATATTAGCAGTGCATTATTATAAGGTTGCACGATGCCCTCAGCATCCTCGTCGTTGAACGAAATGGTTCCTTCCGGGATATAATCTCTGGTTTATTTTTCCCTCGTGATAGATACTTTAGTGCATTTTATCATCGTCCCTTGAGGGACATCGACCCCTCGAATGATCATGTTGATGATGTGTTGAGGTTCCTCCTGTTCTGTCTGTTTGTTGGCATCCCTGTTTCTGAAGTGGTTCTTGGCTCGATCACTCAGGAATTCTCGTATGTGCCCGTTATTAAACAACCGAGCAACTTCTTCTCTCAATTGCTGGCAATCCTCGATTTTGTGACCATGAGTGCCATGATAATTACACATCAAGATAGGATCTCTCTGGGTAGGGTATGACTGTAATGGTCGAGCCCACTTGGTATCCTTGATGTGCCCGATGACCGACACGATACTGGAAGCATCGACGTTGAAGTTATATTCCGACAATCTTGGTGTCTCCCTGGCTCCGAGTGATCTATCGAAACCATTTTTTCTCATCAGACCTCGGCTATTGGGCCCATGATCATTTCTCTTTTCGTTCCTCGTAGGGTGATGCCTGGACCCGTTTCCCTTGCAATCTCTATCGTTCCGTTAATACCAGTCTTGGATCGATCTCGAGTCGTGATCGACGACTCTCTTAGACTTGTCGTCAGTTCTAACGGGACAAACTGACCCAGATGGGGCTCCGAGTTGGTCGTCCTCGACTCTGATTTTCGATTGGTACCTGTTGTGGATGTCGGCCCAAGTTACTATCGGATATTTAACTAACTTTTGTTTTAGCTGTTGCGAAGTCAAGGAGCTTCGGTGGTTAAGTACTTAAGTGAATGCCTGAACGTCTCAATCATCGGCAACCAGAGGCAAGTCCATCCATTCCATTTGAAACCTTGACACAAAGTCCTTGAGTATCTCGTTGTCTTTTCGCTTAACCTTAAAAAGGTTTGATTTTCTGGTTGCGACCTTGACAACCCCGACACGTGTCTTTACAAAAGCATCTGCAAGCATAGCAAACGAATCAATAGAATTTGGGGGTAAGTTGTGATACCATATCATTTCTCCTTTTGACAGGGTTTCCCCGAACCTCTTTAGCAAAACCGACTCGATTCGTTTCCCTTGACAGCGCATGTATATGAGGTCACATGCTCGTTTGGATCTGTGGTTCCATTGTGGTTCGAAATATCGGGTATATGAAACCTCTTTGGGATCGGCTTTGGTGCAACGCTCGGGGGGAAGGTGTTTGGATAAACTTCTTAGAATCCGATCCTTTTAATATCAGGGGTGCTCCCGGGATTTGATCGACCCTGGAGTTATATGTTTCCACTTTTTTGTTGTTGGCCTCAATTTTCTTTTCGCCTGATTCCACTCGCTTCGTCAGTGCTTCAACCATTTTTATTATCTCAGGGTTGGCCCCGGGCTCTGCTTTACCCGACCTTTCGATGGTTTGCTCGTTTCTTTGGGTGTTCTCTAGGGATCGTTCTGGCTCAACCCTACCAGGGGGTGGCCTTAATTCTGTAGTTGTGCTATTGCCGCATGTTGAGTCTGCAACATTTCGATGATTAGCCGCAGACTTATCCCATCACCTTCGCCTTCAGGCGTTTCTCAGATTGTCGGTTGAGGGCCTCCACGGATGCTATTTTTGGGGTCAGTGGGCAAATGTGTGTCGACAACGACCTGTGAATTGGCGTCGATTGGATCGGCAGCCGGGACTCCGTTGGGTTTAGCAGGGGGTCTCATTGCTAGGCACCAGGTGGTTGTTTTCACCATGATGGTCAGATTCAGCCTCAACACTCAAATGAGTAGACTGACAATTTGACATCTTTAAGCTGACCTGAAATTGAAAACATAAAGATCAAGCGTAAAATAGAGTGCGTTATGGAAATTTGTATCAAATCACCACTATTATCCTTAGCCCCACTGTGGTTGACAAACAATTTACCCTTAAAATAGATAACAATTGAATTTATACGTAATTGTAAGAATACGCGGGTTGGTTCAACACGAATAATCAAGAACGTTAAATAAATGAGTTAAAGATACTGCGAACAACCAAACCAGTCGTAACGTTATGGCCTAGTTTGAACCTGGATTGGACGATAGTATTTGCCTTTGGTTGAGTCTTGGATTCGAGGTCAATCAAGAACAAAAAGCAAAATCAAAGTAGAGACTTTTTAATAGCTGGAAAGCAAAGAAATAATTTTATATTACCTTGATATGCGTGGTACAATGTGTACTGAATGAAAAAAGCTTTCCCTTTATATAGTAGGAGAATTTCATCCCTAGTACAACTCTAAAAAAGGTAAAAATCCTCCTTTCTCGTCAATTACCGATATGCTACCGACATTGGGCGAGATTCACGCCGCGATATCCGGTTATGAGCGGATATCACGGCCTTCTGCTAGTCGTGTGAAACCGTTCGTAGTGCTTTTCGAGGCTTGGGAGCTCGTTCTGGGTTCAAGGAGTGTTGTCTTATTAGGCCCGGTGGCGAACACTCCGTTCGGGACCTAGTATGAGAAGTCCCCGGCCTCGACTCCGATCTCATGCAGTCATGTCTTTGCTTCGTTTGACCCACGGAAAATCGGGGTATATATTACCCCCGATTTTATCTGTATATAGATAGTCCCCTCGTTTCCAGAGTAGCTAAATTGGATACTTAACCCAAAAGCACACGTTTAGCGGCCCCGAGGTTGGACAAACAAAGGAATTCACCTACAACTTCTAGGATTGACAATATGTTCAGTTAGTTAGAGTAAGGCTCGTTCGACGAGTAAGGTAGGTTGAACGCTATCACGCTTGCACGGATATATGAATTTTAATAAATGAATATATAATAAAAATTTTGAAAACAAATATCACACATAAGATTTGAATGTACTACCAATAGCTATTACATTAGAAATTTCCCTCATTTTAATGAAATCCAACAACTTTTATAGAAAATTTATTTAAATTTATTCGTACAGTGTAATTTTTTGACCAATAGAATTCAATTAAAATCTCTTGAACAATATAGCTTGGCCCTGACCACACGCGAGAAAAGTGCAGGATAAAAAGTTGCAATCTCCACGAAGATATGTCTAATAATTTTAGGAAGGCTAGAAGAAAGAATATTTCTCAATCTATTTCCGATGCCCCATATATAGAAGTGAAATTAATGAGTAGTTAGTTTGAAAGACAAGGAGAGTAAGTAAAAAGGGCTATTATGATAGTCATGCTACATTTGGGAAAATTGCACCTAATATTCTTCAGTGGGAAATTGTTAAGCGTACTTCATCAATTTTATACCTCTAATAGTTGAAGCGTTTGGAGGGTCATTTTCTACTTTTTCTTTAAGTTTTGAATTTCATGGAATTGACTATTGACCCAAGTCTTTTTTTTATTTATTCACTGATGCTTGTAAGTTTCTTCTAATTACAAGCAGAATTGGATGAGCAAGCTCGACGAATTTGGTGCGTGTCATTCAACTAGCGACAATTGTGTGAATGACTTGCATATATATTGTGGCATATTCTCTGATAGCCGCTGCCGCACAAAATATTCCTAGTCAACAACTAAAGCACCTGAGATTTATCATGTATTTATATGTATAGACATGTACTGTTTTCGTTAGTAATGCGAAATACCAAATTTAGCACAAATATTTTATTAAATCCTTAAACTAATAAACAGAATATAGCGTCTCTAACTATGTAAAATAGTCCCTTCTTTTAGCTAACAGCATACACGTCAACACAAGTCCAGCAATCAAGTATTTTATGTGAGAGAATAATCACATTTTGAGCATTCTAATTCAAAATCTTAAAGCAATAGATAAGTAGTCCAAGATCATAGTACTAACCAAAACCCTTATGCAATCAATGATGGACAATAGAGATAGAATAGGCTTAATAAGAAAGGATCTATATAGGCTCATGAATTGGAGTGGATCTATCTAGAGCGGAGGAAGACAAAAATTAGGCTCAAAAGACTAAAAGTGGCTCAAAAGCTAAGTAACAGAGGAAAATAAGATAAGAGATTTGCTCGAGTAGTAAGCGTCCTTCACAAGAACACAGCCGAAAAATTGTGAATTCGAGTCACAAAGGGAACAAAGTGAAAAGCTTTTGGGGAGGAATAAAAAAAAATAGAGGTAAGGAAAAATCCAAAGTAACTCCATGAACCAAGTTGAGATAGGGAAGCGGTAAAAGTTCGGAGCAACTCCATAGATCGAGTTGAGATGGGAAAGCGGTTGTGAAAATAAATTTACCAAAGTTTGACCCTAATATATATTAGTATGTAAAAAAATCTCTAAGTACTCGCCCCAAAACTTTAATGTGATGAGTGGAGTAGTCCAAAAATATTATTAATCCAATATAATCCATAAGTGACAAATGTAACATTTTTAACATTTTCATGACAAAGGAAGTTCAAGTGTGGGGTAGTCACTACCCAATTAGTTTAATTCAATGACAAAAACTTTATGACTTGTGAAAGAGAAAACCGCACATCGAACTCCAAAGTGCCTTTAGACACTTTTGCTACTCTAAACATAGTACAGTATCAGCTTTGAAGTCTTTTCAGAAGAATATTACTTCCTCTATCTTAATTTATGTAATGTAGTTCATTTTTGTGATTTTTTAGATATTTTAAATTATTAGTTATTGTAACTTATAATAGTATTTTTTTATTTAGTTTTCACATATATAAATTTTATTTAAAAAAATTTAAAGATTTTATATTTGAATTGGTGATCAAATTAAATTATCAAGTTTGCATCATATTAATTGGGACGAAGAAAGTATGAGCATCGAGCATATGAAGAATATTGTCTCCTAACTTCTCAGTTCTCACCCTTAAATATAGCTGCTAATAAATCCCAGAACCTTGACACAACTCCAAAAATTTTGCACTTCATAAACACATACATAAACATAGTAACAAAAATGAGTGTTTCAAGGTCTACTATCTCTTCAGTTCCTTACCTTTTTGGGGGATTAGCCATTATATTTCTAGCCATTTTCATGGCACTCATTGCCCTCACATGTTCACGTTGCAAGAAGAAATCTCATACTTTGTCATCATCATCCTCTGGAGACGATATTCATAAGCAGATTGAAATGATTGTTACATTGAAGCCAAAGATTGCTGTCATCATGGCTGGAGATGACAAGCCTAGCTACTTGGCATCTCCATCTCTTGCTTGACTACTAGTAGTACATGCATGCAGTACTCGCTCCCAAGTCGATCCAAAATTTTAAGGTTCTTACCAACTCATTGTACTTTTGAAATTATGAATTCTAAAGAAATTCAATATAAAATCCAAGATATTTCATCGAATCATGAAACGAAGAGATTCTACTTGTCTCCTCAACTAAATTGTTGGAGAACAAATAATTTTCTTCTTCGTCCTGCTTACTAAATTTCTCGTTTGTTAATTTTCTGGCTTGGTGGTCCGACCCCTTTTATGCATATATAGATTTTGTTTCAAAAATTTGAAATAATATTTTGGAGATTATCTTCTCCTGAATTTACGACTTCATTCGACATGGTTCTCTCAAGCACCCTAGTATACTCTATTTGTTCACCTATGTCGGTTCGGAGTAGGATTATCGCCCTCTCAATTCGAAGTTTTCTCTCGAATAGAACTCCTCCTAAAAATCCAGATCATTGAAGAGGAATAAAAAATGGTAATTCCCTATCAAGTACATGAATATTTTCTTGTCCCTCGAGAGATTCTAATAAGTATTTGCTTTATCAAAAAAATCCATAATTTCAACTTCAAACTTAGAAATATAGAATTTGAAGTTTGAAAACAAGTTTTAGTAGTTTTTCAAGTTTTTAGTCACAAAATTATACTATGTTTTTCAAGCTCAAATACGATAGCTTTCAAATATCGTTTTTTAGCTTAACTTCAAAAAACTACTTTTTCTATTTCAAATATCAGCCAATTAATTATGTCCAAACGCCTTGAGATTTAAGAGTTTTAGATATATATATCTATGTTCCGTATATAAAGTACTAATTTCGATTGAACTCCTTGACCAAAAGCTGCATCCTCTCCTATACCCACTCCAAACTGGATTGCACGACCTACTTTCAAGACAATCCAATCAAGCTAACGCTGATAGTATAAAGAATTTTTATATGATCAATGTATCTTAATCTATTACAATAAGTACATACTTCGAATTTACTAATCACATTTTATATGGACAATTATATATAATTATCTTTTGGATGATCTTATAATGCTAAACTCATTTTACACCATCATAACATAAAAGTTTACTCATGAAGTAAATATCTTTGGCGTAGGGATTTAGTTTACGTACGTTTATTATATACAGTTTACAGAACATAGTTGGGAATTGTCTACCATGACAGCACTTTATATTTTAATTTGCGATTACGAACTGCCAAGAAATTGAGATGCATGGCACAAAGTTGTAATTTGCTGAGAAAAACTATTAAGTACTACTTTCACGTGAAAGCAAAGTGAAAATCGACCCTAGGTAGTATTCAAAATCGTTTTAGCTAATTCCACTTGATTACAGAAAGTATTTAAATTATATGTATATCTTATAGTAGGTTGCTTATTAGTTATTCTAGGTTATCAATTAATTTAACTTTATCCGTTTCACTTTATGTGAGCCTTTTCGGATTACGATGGTCAAATTGAACTTTTTATAACGACCCGGTAAGTCGTTTTGAGTACTAGTCTTAATTTTCGTGTACCGAGACCTCTCATAGCTTCATTTAATGCTTATTGATTTGCCTGCGTTATCCGTGTCGCTTTTCGGAAAGCTTTTATGTGAAATTTTGAAAAAAATGCGATTTTTGACTTATGAGGCTAGAGTTGACCACGGTCAATATTTTTGGTAAACGATGTCATATCGGTGTTTTGACGATTCCGGTAGGTTCGTATGATATTTTTGGACTTGTACGCATATTCGGTTGGGATCCCGAGTGGCCCAATGTCACGACCCAAACTGGAGGGCCATGACTGGCACCCGGGCCATACCTGCGGAGCACCAACGTACATTTTATCTAACTTTTCTTATTATCTATAAGGGCCGACGATATCAACATAAATGGTAGACATGAATCATAAACAACCAATAATGACAGATAATGGCATGAACATACATAACATGGGCCGACAAGGCTGTCATGAAGCTATATAAAAACAAATCAGCCGACAAGGCTATCCAAACTATACATGAGTCTATACCTGTCTATGAGCATTTAAAGGAACATAAGTGCTGCAACATTGCCAGAACAGGGCACCGACATACCCATAATGTCTATAACGAAAATACATGCCAAGACCAGGGCAAGTCCGGGGAAGGGATCTCACAAATAACCATTAAACTGGGCAGCCTACTGTGGTGGGGGAGCTTCGTCTACCTGTCTATCAGGACATGCAGTACGACATGCAGCGTCCACAAATAAAAGGGGTGTCAGTAAGAATAAAGTACTTAGTATGTAAGGCAGGAAAGTATACATAAGAATAGTAATGTAAACATGAATAGAGAATATACAACATGTAACATCTGAGTGCCTCTGAGGGCAGCTGACATGAAATGCATGATACATATATATATACATTTACTTTTAAAAACATATGCCTCTATGGGCATCATCATCACCATATCGTACCCGGCCATAATAGGCTCGGTAAAAATATACTCGGCCGTAATAGGCTAGGTAAAAATGTACCCAACCATTATAAGGCTCGGTAGAATCGTACCCGGCCATGTAGAGCTCGGTAAAATCCAACTGATCAGTGGTTGCACAGTAGGTGTCGTACCCGACCAACTATAGCGCGTCTCGATAGAGTAAAATAGGTACATATATATAATGCATGCTGGACTCATTGGACTCACATTCTGAACCTTTCGGGGTGATATAAGGTCGGTAACCCCGTACAAGTTATTAGGACTAACTCTTCATCATGAATCGTATAAGAATTAGGAAATACCAAGAACATTGATAGCATAAGAATAAGAGAAGCAACATCAACATCAATCATTCCATAAGAAGGGAAACAATGTAAGTACTGCTAGCTTCTAAGAGTATAGTATCTTTGGAAGCTCGTTCATTAAATTATGTACAACCAGAGTGGTACAAAAGAAGGAAAGGGATAGACTCACATACCTTGTATATACTGCCCAACCTCAAGCTATGAAAATCTCACGGCTCCTTAGTCTACAATAAGAGAAATGATACTATCATTATCGTTTAAGCGTCGTAACTATTATATATCGACCGCAACCTATTTTACGATGAACGGACAACACCTCCCATATTTATATAACTTCCCACAATTTAAAATAATCACCAAACAGCCCAAACAACATCAATAATAATCATATTAAGCCTCCCAAAATAGTCCACCAATCAACAATATTACTAACAAGCCTTTTGATAGATATCTCACATGTTCTAACTTCAATGACTTAGCTGCAACTTGAACAAACTTAAATACATGTAGAGTAAGAGATTCCTTACCTTTTCACAGATAGAACAACTCCAATTTGACCTTAATTCACCACGAAATATCCTTCAAATGCAGCCACAAGAAGAAGGAAGCGAAACTAGCAATCAATTCAGTTCTTTTGGCACTAGAATCACTTTGGAAGACTTGAAATCACCTAGCGTTGATATTAAAAACTTGAGAGAGTATTTTACAGAACTTAAACCACTTAAATTAACCTCCCACAAGAGGTAGAACCACACAAAAATTAGCAACAAGAAGAACAAGAAACTCACTAGCGCCAGCCAGGGGATTCCCAATACTTGATTTGTGTTGTTTGCCCTTTGTTAGGGTCTTGTATCATGAGAGAACTTTGAGAGAAAGTTTTTAGATGTCTACAGTCTGAAGAGAGTGAAAAATAATGAGTTAAAAGGGGTTGAGGCGTCTTATATATATATATATATATATATATATATATATATATATATATATATATATATATTTCTATATATAGAAAAGGTAAGATGGTCGACAGGGGCATAATTATCATTTTACCTACCATTTTATTTTTTGTCCTCTAAAAAAACCCTGACAAAATTCTAGAATTGTCCATCACCTTTCTCTCCTTTTTACTTATAATTACCAGCACAACTGTGAAGCACTTCTTTGCTTTTCCTTCCTCTCATCTAGATTAGTAAACTTTTTCCCTAATCTTCTTCTCTTTCTTTTCAAAAATTTTGATTTGATGTTGTCATCATTGTTGTCGTAGTAACAAAGGGTAAACTGTTTAAGTTGTGTCCTTTTGTATAGTTTTTTGGCTAAGAACATTTGGATTTTTTAAGTTAAGGTTTACTAATATGAGAATCTGAACATTAAAGAATTAGACCCATTTTAGGATAAACTTATTTTGATGTTCTTATTGGACTTAGAGGACAATTCCAATGAGAGCAGATGATGTTGACTATTTTTTACTTAGATCAAACCAGATATGTGAACTCAAAAAATTGGTTATATAATTAAATTGCCTACTAATAGATGTGAGTTTGAGAAGTTTGAAAGTTGTAAAAAGAAATTGCAGAAGTTATTCCTTAAAAAGAAGTCACATGAACTTTTTCAGAATAGTAGATTTTTAAGTTGAGGAAAGTCAATCTTTTTCAGATGACTTTCCCTTTTCTTAATCAACCATTTGTCTCTCATAAATCTCTTTTATTAGTAATAAAAATTTATTTGTACCCCAATATTTATAAATTCAAGACATGCATATGTTTTTTATACAAATATTTATCATTTATAATAGTAAATTAAAAATATTTATGTTTTCTTACTTTAATTGTTAATGTAAATTTATTGATTTGATTAGAGTATCATACATAAGTAATCTTTGAGTGTATATATTTAAATTTTAAGATATGATTTTCTTCTATTTTTCCCCAAACCGCATAAGATTTCCAAAAATCATGTCTAATATATATGGGCGATCGATTTGAAAAAGATTGTTTCTGCCAAACTACCTTCCCAATCTTTGGCAGAAAGAGTTTATATTCAAAGAGGTTGTACTTGAAAGAGTTTGAACTTTATTTGTGTTCTGAATTTGGTTAATTCAGGATTTGGGTTTGAACTTTATTTGTATTCTGAATTTGATTAATTCAAGATTTGAGTTTTAACTTTCTTTGGCTTTCCAATGTGGCAGAAGACAGTTCTTTGGCTTTCTAATGTTCTTTAGCTTTATCCACTTCCTTTTGTTATTTTTAGTGTCGAAAGGTTATCTGAAAAATTTATTTGTGAGATTGAAAGTAGATAAGGGTGAACAAACAGATCATTGTAGTAATTTATTTGCTTTAGAAGACTTTGAAAAATCACCCTTCAAAATTTTTAATGGACAATCTGATTGCTACAGCTTATCATTTATATCGATGAAAAAGGCAACCTTCGACAAATAATCAGCAAGTTCATAAGTTTAAGTAGTTTTAATGTTTGTAGCATTACATGAGGAGCAGAAAAAAATAATTTAAAATTTAAAAAAAAAGTGGGTTAAGTATTTTAGATGGTGTTAGGGTATCTGGTATATATAATAATGGCTACTTGCCATTGAAATATCATTTGAATAAGTTTGAAAAGATCAGGTGGGTTTGAATATTAGACCTAGATTATACTGGGGATTTATTTCATTTTCAACCAGTTATTCAAGACATTTCTTTCACCATTATTATTATATACTCCATTTGTAAATCAGAATATTATCTTCATTCTGTGTTAGAAGGGAGACAAATCAAAACACTTTATAGAATATAAATTTATTGGGTATTAATAAACACCTCAAGTACAATAAATTAAGAGCTTTTGTTCTGTCATGTTGTTATTTAACTTTCTTAAAATTTATTTCTTGATGTTCTTCTGTTGTACTTGTGCAAGTTGATAAAAAGTGAAGTTGGCGGGGTTCTTTAGATCTTTCAAATTGTACGACAAAATACATGCACATTTGGATTTCATCCATTATATAGGAATTGATACAAACAATAAGGATGTTAAGATAAACAATATAATACATGTCTCCTTGGCAGAGGCGGATCCAGAATTTAAATCTTATGGGTTCAATTTTAAGATTTTTAACATTGAACCCATTATATTTTTAAAGTTATGGGTTCATATCTACTATTTTTGCAATTTTAATGAATTTTTACATATAATTTTTTACTCCGCGTCGAAAATTATGGGTTCAGTTGAACCCGTAACTAGTAGGCTGCTCCTTGGTGTAATTTTGGATATATTTTAGCTTTTTTGGGTTGCGGTTGCCTATTATTTTCACCTTTTTGTTTTGATTTATTTTATTTTTCATACAGGTTTTGCTTTCCATATCTATTGTGATAACTGTCTGTTTGTGTGTATTAGTAGCCAATCATTGTGTGGTGAGTACTGCTCTTCTACTATATTTTTAATTATTCCCTCTTCGCTTCTTAGCCGTTTTTTATTTATTTATTTATTTATATTGTTTTTTTAATGAATAAAAGATTTACTAATTTTATTTGTAATATAAAGTTATAGGGTTTAAATTAGTGCCAGATTATTATTGACACTAAGGCATCACAGTAATGTAGTGAGAATTTATAACTCATAGAGATACCATATAATACATGTGATGAAATAGTACCCATTATGAATTTTTTTCTACTGCACTAAATGTCAGTATAACCAAGGACTCTACAATAGATCTCACACTTCTTTATTATGCTCTCCGGAAATATATAGAGTAATTTATTATTGAGGATAATGTTATTGTCTTGAACTGCTATAGAAGAACATTTGTAGTTATTTTGGACCATTGTTGAACACATTATGTTGTTACTTCTTAATGTTATTATAAACGCCTTTGTTGTTGTTTTGCCATGTAGTTGAAGCCACTTCTGTTGCTATTTTTGGATGCGGTTAAAGTCATTTTGATGCTATTTTTGTCTGGGTTGAAGTCATTTTGGTGCTACTTAAAAATGTGGTTAAAGCCATTTTTGCTGCTATTTTCTACATGTGGTTAAAGCCTATTTTTGGCTGGTGCTATATTAGGTTAGCTTACCTATTTACTATTCGTCTATGATACTCCCTCATCTCCCATATTACTCTACTAACACATTCTTCATGGTCTATTATTACATCAATGCCCCTTGCAATAGATATTTTAAAAAAAAGATAATTTACAAAAAAAAAAAAAAATACATCTAAAAGCAGAGAATTAGTTCTTTGATAACAGAAGGTCTACTTATATTTATCTGGTAGAGAGACACAATTTTAAGCTAGAAAATAATATCTCCAAAAAAATCCGTTGCAGTAATATTGTCCTAAAACTTAGTACATTTTGTTATATGGGTACTAAAACTTGATCTCTTTTCCATGATTCTGCAGATGTCCAATACTTTTGTCGGACTGCAAAGAACAACAATTACAACATGAAGAAGGAATCACCTTTTGTGAATATAAGTATAACTCTCATGGATATACAAATTGTGCTACTTTCGAAGTAAAATGCATATTCTTTTTTCAATATGTAAATAGATATGTGTCATATATATATATATATATATATATATATATATATATATATATATTATATGCGTATTTGTAGTATTCTCATGGATATTAGCTTTCTCTGCTTTTAAGATAAAATGTTGGCCCCATTATATATCTCATTTTGGGTTATGTTCGGGTCTGAATGTGCGCAAGTTCTTATACTAGAAGAGCTTTTAGCCATAGTTTATATGTTATGATCCTATGGTCCAACCTTGTCGGTCTCATTATATGGAAATGTCTTAAGCTATATTTTTTAATGTTGTTTCATAATCTCATGATAATCTGGGTAAGGTGTTTCTTTGGAAGCCATCGGAATTATTTGGTGGTCTCAAACACTATGGTGATGGTGAAAAGAGATGTATTTTACATCCCAGAGGGGCGCCCGAAGAGCACTTCCCTGACAGAGAGATTGAAAGAACGGTCTCAAGAATGAACTTTATCAACTATATCGCTGGGGTGTTGCTCTATGGTGTATTATTTGACTTCGATGTTACTCTATGGTGTATTATTTGACTTCTATGGTGTTGCTCTCATTGGGGTGTCCTTAGATAGAGTAGATCATGGCTTGAAAATCATGTTATGACCTATCAAAGCAGTCTATTTTTTGTATTCAAAGAAAAGAGTGAAAATTAGAGGATATCTTCTCTGCAATTTCATATCAAAGCAAAATTAATCACAAATAATGATTCTAAGCTTTACATTATTGGGCCGTGCTATGCACGGCAATCATCATCTAGTCATTTCCCTACAAAGTAAGAGTGTCAGTATTCCTTATTTTGTTTTTCTACTCTACTTTGAAGAAGTTTTGTAAAGAGTTACTTGCGCAGTCTCGCAAAAATATAAATATCTCTACTCCGTTGTTGTATGGACGAATGATTTAATGCGTAGTCTCGCGAAAATGCAAATATTTCTTCTGTATTCTTGTTCCTCCACAATACTTTGACGGAAGCTACATCCTTTGTTCTCAGCTTGTGGACTTGTCGATCTAATATAGCCACTGCACTTTTTCATATGATAGATCATTTGTAACTTGTACATCTTTGATAGGGATGATCCGAGAAGGGTCTCCCAATACATTTTCTCAACATAGATACATGGAATACTGGGTGGACAAATTTCAATTCGGATGGCACTTTTAACTCATAAGCAACATGTCCAATTCGTCGAAGAATCTTGTACGACCCTATATACCGCGGATTCAGCTTACCTTTCTTCCCAAAATGCATAACACCCTCATCGGTGAGATCCTCAGGAAAACCCAATCACCAACCTTAAACTTAAAATCACGACGTCGAACATCAGAATAAGACTTTTGCCTTCTTTGTGCCGTCCTCAATCGTTCTTGTATCACTTTCACCTTTTCAATGACTTGGTGAATCAAATCTGGCCCATATAATTTTGTTTCGTTGACTTCGAACCATCCAACTAGTGATCTACATCTCCTCCCATACAACACCTCGTACGGGGCCATTTTAATACTGGAATGGTAGATATTATTGTAGGCGAATTCTATGAGTGGAAGATGGTCATCCCAATTACCCTTGAAATCTAGAACACATGCTCGTAGCATATCTTCGAGTGTCTGAATGATATATTCAGCCTATCCATTAGTCTGCGGATGGAATGCAGTGCTGAGATGCATTTGTATGCCTAAACCCTTTCTGAAACGACTTCCAAAAGTTAGCCATAAATTGAGCTCCTTGGTCTGATATAATAGATATCGGCACACCATGAAACCTAACAATCTCCTTGATGTATAGCCTCGCATAATCTTCAGTCATGTAAGTTGTCTTAATTGGCAGAAAATAGGCAGATTTTGTAAGTCGATCAACTATCGCCCAAATGGAGTCAAACTTATGGTAAGAGCGAGGTAATCCAATTATGAAGTCCATATTGATCCCCTCCCATTTCCAGGTCAGAATCTCTATATTCTGAATCAGTCCACCGGGTTCCTGAGGCTCGATCTTTGCTTGTTGACAATTAGGACACTGGCTACAAATTCTGCAATAGCCTTCTTCATGTTGTCTCACCAATAAAGCTCCTTAATGTCATGATACATCTTTGTCGAGCCGGGATAGATAGAATATCGGGACTGATGAATCTCTATCATAATTTTCTCTCGCAACCTTGCCACATTAGGCACACATAATCAGCCCATGTATCTCAATTCCCCATCTCCTCCGATCTCGAAAGATTTAATCTTACACTGCTGAATGCCCTCTCTCTATCGTACTAAGGTAGGGTCTTCATATTGTCGTATTTTTACCTCGGCTACCAAAGACGATTTTACTGTATTATGTATAATAACACCTCCGTCATCAGAGTCTAACCATTTGATTCTCATATTGGCCAGATGATGAGGCTCTTTAGTCAACCCTTGTCTATCTGCCTCAATGTGTACTAAGCTTCCCATTCACTTATGGCTGAGAGCATCTGCCACAACATTGGCTTTACCGGGATGGTAAAATATCTCGACATCGTAGTCTTTCAGTAATTCAAGACACCTACTCAGCCTCAAATTCAACTCCTTGTACTTGAAGATGTATTTTAAACTCTTGTGATGTGAGTGTATGTCAACATGAATGCCATATAAGTAGTGCCGCCATATCTTTAAAGCATATATTACTGCAGCCAGTTCCAAATCATGAATCGGGTAATTCTTTTCATGTTTCTTCAATTGTCTCGATGCATAAGCAATCACCTTCCCATATTGCATCAATACGCACCCCAAACCTATATCTGAGGCATCGCAATATACCACATAACCTTTTGTTCCTTCTGGGAGAGTGAGCACTAGCGCGGATGTCAATCGATTCTTCAGATCTTGAAAACTATGTTCACAAGCGTTAGACCACTAGAACTTGGTAACTTTCTATGTTAACTTAGTCAATGGTGCTGATATAGAGGAAAACCCTTCTACAAACTGCCTATAATATCCTGCTAGCCCCAAGAAGCTGCGGACTTCTAATGGCATTGTAGGTCTCTGCCAATTCTTCACTGCATCGATCTTCTGAGTGTCGACACTAGTAACCTCTTCAGATATCACATGGTCAAGGAATGCTACTGAGTTCATCCAGAATTCACATTTGGATAGCTTCGCATATAACTTACGAGCACCTTGGAGTTGGTCACCTCAGAGTTGGTCAAACCCTGAACGTAAGTCAATCTTGGATAAATACTTAGCACCTTGGAGTTGGTAAAATAAATCATCAATCCTTGGAAGTGGATTAATAGCTCATGTACTCGGTGACGGGATTGGTGTAGTTGAGTTGCAGTTGTTTTATCAAATATTTATAAGACTATCCAATGTTGAACTTATTAAATCATGTTTTTATTTCTAATACGTAGTTTTTATTTGATTGTCGGCTTGCCTAGAAATGTGTTAGGCACCATCACAACATGTTGGAATTTTGGGTCGCGACAACAACACATTACCAAGCAAAATGGGAAGAAAATTCAATATCAACAATAGTATTTGAACACAACTCGTCATATGAGAATCTTCTAACAATTAGCACTAACAACCAATCAATAATTCAACGATCTGAACACCAATATCTCAATAACTGCAACATAGAAATAACATGAATATGAGAAATTAACGAATTAAACAATCTATCTAAAGCATGGAATACATAACACACAAGCAATAAGGCACCAATACGGCTAATTCTACCCATATGTTTATCCCATGGCCAAATCATATACACTATACCTATTAATCGGGCCGGGCCAGCCTAATTACAGCCTGGTTCGACCTGGTTCGGCCCGGGTCAGCCCGGTACGCTAGGGGGTGGGACGTGTTGGGTGAGGGTTGGGGGGGAGTCGGGCTTGTACGAACATTTTTTGGTAACCGGTGCCCCGGAAACCGGTTACCCGTTACCGGATTTTTACCGGGCTACAACCCAGTCTAACCCGTTACCGTTGTAAAAATATTTCTTTTTTAATTTCTGGACCATTGCCAACGGTCAAATTCAAAAATGACCGTTGGGCAACAACCATATTTTGCAAAAATAGCCATTATGGCCTACCCCCTTAAGAAAATAGCCCCCACCCCTAATAATTGATAAATTATAATTTTAACCTTTTAAAAACTATAAATAGCCCCCCTTCTTCTTCATTTTTCTCACAATTTGCTCTCTTACTACTTTAATTCACTCTCAATTCTATCTTGATAATATTGCTTATTGCTCTTAAATTGTCAATTACTTATTATTTCAAGTTTCATCAAATATTTACTTTAGTTACTACAAAATTATAATTATCAAGTATTCAAGTGAAGTGTAGTATCAATATTCAATATCATCTAATATCAAGTATCAGTCTATCAACTGAAGTTTGATATCAAATTTAGTGCGGCATCCGGAATCCCGGTACACTCATTCCATCTCTTTCTCTTCTTTGGTGTATATTTTTATTTTATTATTTAGATCACTTTAGTTAGAAGAGTTGTTGGTGTAATTCAAAAAAAATAATAGAAGTTCTAAATTAAATGCATTTAAGGAAAAATGTGTAAAATATGGACTAAAACCAAGACTCATGCCTGAAGAAATAGTTACTAGGTGGAATTATACTTACTTATTCTTAATATGTTGTTATAAATATAAAATGCCTATAACTGAAGTTGCTAATTCTCATTGTACCGATCCAAACCGTTTGTTAACATATAAAACTTGGGATGTCATTGAAGATGTTGTAAAATTTTTACAAAAATTTTATGTGGCTACACTTGAGTTGTCTAGAGCTTATTATCTTACTATTACAAATGGTTTAGTTTATATTGCTGAAATTTCTCCTTTACTCCATAATTTGAAGAAGAAAGAAGGATATACTTCTGTTGCTGATTCTATGCTAGATAAATTTAAAAAATATTTCTACCATATTCCCCCTATTTACCTAATTGGTGCTATTTTAAATCCTTCTATCAAAATAGCCACTTGTCGCCAATTAATCACTTCTTGGTGCTATTCATCAACGTAGCACGAACATTGATGAACTCCAATTCTACTTGCAAAAGTCACCGGAGCCCCGTACAAAGGAATTTCTACCGCTGGGTTGGTGGAGGAGCAACTCAAATCAATTTCCTATTCTTTCGGCCATGGCTCGAGACGTGCTAAATGTGCCGATTTCAATAGTCGCATCAGAGAGCGCATTTAGCCAAGCAAGACAGCAACTAGGAGATACCCGTCATTCATTGGGAAGAAACTCTTTGAAAATTCTAGTGTGCTTCAAAGATTGAATATGATCAGAACGGCAAAATCAAGGGCGTGAAGAGGTAGATGAAGCAGAGGACCAAGAAATTGGAGATATAATGGTTTATGGTTCCGATTCAAGCAATGACGAAAATCAAGAACCTCATGTTGATACAGATGAACATACAAAAATGATGCAAAGCATGTGATGTACTCTTTATTTTTTAAAATTATTGTAAACTTTTAATTTGCAAGTTCAAAAATAAAAAAATTAAATTAGAACTTGCAAATTAATTTGAAGTATTATTTATTATTCAATGAAAATATAAAACGAAAGCCTTCGGAGTTTGATCCTTACATATTGCCTATTGGTCTTATTAAATAATTTTTTGTAGCCATTTACTTTCAAATTTCAATTTTAAAATTTTAAAATTCAAATTACAAATTTAAAACTTTAAACTTTACTTTAAAGTTTAAAGTTTAATTTTAAGCCTTAAAAGTTTGCAAACACTTAAGTATCAATAACATTGGATAAGAAAAACAAAATATATTTTAAAAAAATAATCCAGCTCGTTCCGGACCCGTTAAGCCCGAACCCGGATGGGCCCACCAAATCCCGAAAAATCCCAACCCATTACCAGCCCGGAACAGAAGCCGACTAACCAGCCCGGAACAATAACCGGACGGGATGTTGTTTTTCGTGTCCAGCCCGGACCAGTCTGTCCAGTTAACACCTCTAATATACACCTGTCACCTAGCATATATGTCGTCCCCAACATATAGATCACATAGCAAATAGACTCGATTCTACGCTATTTCCCTCAAATCAAGATTAACAAAGACACTTACCTTTTTCGGAATACAATCAACAACCTAACACGGATTTTCCCTTAGAGAAAGTCTCCTAACCACTTGTATCTAGTCAATTATTATTCTAACGAGTCAAAATAAGCTTTAGAAATTACCCTCGAATGAAAAAGGTATAATCTTTAATATACTTATAATAGTCAGCAAAAAGTCAACTCGGGCCTACGTGGTCAAAATCCAAAATTAAGACCAAATCTCATATACTCATTCACCCTCGAGCCCGAATATGTGATTTCTTTCAAAATCTGACCTTAATTTGAGGCTTAAATTTCAAATTATAAAATTCCTAAATTCTACCCAAAACTTCAAATTTCTACTCTAAAATTCTTTAATTTGATGATAAAATTCATGAAAAATTAATTAAAATTGAACAAAAACAAGTTAAGATTAATAACCTATGAAGTTGGGAAGAATCTGCTCTCAAAATATTGCCTTTATGGAGTCCATGTCTCAAAAATGGTGTAAAATAAGCTAAGCCTCGAAATCCCCATATTTTACCTAGATGCAGATGTCACAATTGTGAACTCTTGTTCACAATTGTTACATTCGCAAACGAACAACTGATCTCAATTGCGAACCAATCTCTGAGCCTACAACATTGCAAAAGCAATGGCTTCATCGCAAATGCAAGCCTTGGCAGTCCGCAATTGCGTAGAAGTCTTCACAAATGCGAAGCTGCCGCTGACTTCCTCCTAATCGCAAATGAGACAGAAACATCGCAAAAGTGAAGACCTCCACCTTAACAAATGCAAACAAAGCTTTGCAAAAGCGAAGCTGTCCCAGCCCCCTCCATTATCACAAATGCGAGCTTGGCATCGCAAATATGATGCTCGCATTTGTGAATAGATCATCGCAAATGCATGACCTGTAGACTACGCACACTAGCAGTCTTGTTAAGCCAAAAATCATTCCATAATTCGAAACTCACCCGAGTCCCTTGAGCTTTAATACATACATTCACACAAGTCTAATAATATCATACAAATCTTCTCGCAAGCTCCAATCATCAAAATAACATTTAAAATCAAGAATCGATCGTTAAAAATCAAAGATTTTTATGTTTAAAAATTATTTTTCAAAATTTTCACATAAAATGCCAAAATGGTCTTGGGTCACCCGGGACCCCAACCAAACATGCGTACAAGTCAAAAATCATCATATGAACCTACTAGAATCGTCAAAATACCTGTAATGACCCGACTAATCATTTTAATCATTAACATTTATGTTCGGTAGTTCGAGGTCACAAATAGCTTCATGTTATATAGTATGACTTGTGTGTATGGTCAATTTTGGGTTTTGAGTGGTTCAAGATTGATTTGGAAGAATGATTCTCATTATAGAAGCCTTAAGTTGGAAGAGTTGACTAAGTTTGACTTTTGTTTATTTGATATCGGATCGGAGTTTTGATGGATCCATTAGGTCCATATGGTGATTTTAGACTTAGAGCATGTCCAGATATGGATTTGGAGATTCCTAGGTTTTTTCGGCTTGAATTGGCGAAAGTTGGATAGTTGAGGATTTGGAAGGTATGGTAGGTTTGACCGAGAGTTGACTTTGTGAGTATCGAGTTTGGATTGCCGTTCTGGGAGTTTTCATAGGTTTGTTATGTCGTTTGGGACTTGCATATATAATCGGGGGTCATTCCGAGTTGATTTTATATGGTTCGGCATGAGTTTTAGAAGTTGGAAGTTCATTAGTTCCTTATATTGTGGCACGAGGTCTTTGTCGTGAGAGGGTGATTGGTAATGTGGCCACGCGGTTGCATGTGTGTGTGATTCTATTTGATGGCTTATTGTCGGAACGATACCTTTAATTGTTCTAAATGGGTATCACTTAATTGATAATATTATAGTTATTGCTTTTTGTTATTGTTCCTTTTTGCCAGATCTTGATATTATTGCACAGGTTACTCAACTAGTGAGTGTATTGATTTGAACCTCATCACTACTCCACTGAGATTAGTCTTGATAATTATTGGGTACCGACAATGCTATACTCATACTACACATCTGCATATTTTTGTTCAGATCCAGGCTTTTGAGGTAGCGGACTCGGGCAGTGAGAGTTTCTTGATCGCGAGGAATTCAAGGTCGAGATGCTTGATCATCGCAGCCCCTTGGAGTCCTTCCTTTACATTTATACTGTCAAATTTCTATCCGAACAGTATTGTATTTTGAGTTTTTTCTATGTATTCTGTTAGAGTTTGTGACTCTATACTACCTAGTTCTGGGATATGTTGTGATTATCGTTTTTGTCTTGTATCACCTTTGTTTCTGTATTTATGTTTAACTCTTTCTAGTATATCATGTCTTTGATGCTTTAAAACTGATAAGCAATCGACTTACCTGGTTCCAAAGACTAGGTGTCATCATGATCCTCGAGGTTAGATTTTTGATCGTGACAATTTGGTATTAGAGCTCTAGGTTTGTAGGTTCTAGGAGTCATGAGCAAGTTTAGTAGAGTCTTGTGGATTGGTAGAAAGACGTCAGTACTTATCTTCGAGAGGCTACGTAACTCTTAGAAAAATTTCACTTCTTTCATTTCTATCATGCGGATTTATTGATCTCGGAGTTTGAGCATTTGTCTTTCTATTCCCTCATAGATGGTGAGGACACGAGCTGTAGTAAGTGATGATGTTGCCCCCAAGGCCGGTATTGCTAGGGGCCCGGGCAGAGGCAGAGGCCGAGGAGGGGCACGTGATACAACTTAAGCACCTGCCAGAGCAGCAGTTGAGGAGCCACCAGTAGTTCCAGTTGGGGAGCAGGCATATGATACACCTGTTTCGGTACTTTGGCTCAGGCCGGATTGATTCCAGTTACACCAACTACTTTTCAGGATAGGGGAGGAGCTCAGACGCCTGCCGCCCGTACTCCAGAGCAGCGGGGCCATGTTGATCATACTTCGAGTGTTATGCCGGTACAGCCCGTGATCGCAATTCATCCTGAGGTCATGCCAATGACGTTATAGGTGGAGTAGAAGAGGTTAGAAAGGTTCAAGAAGTATGATCCTCCCACTTTTAGTGGCACAACTTCTGAGGATGCACATGGTTTTCTAGATCAGTGTCACCATATTTTGTGCTCTATGTGCATGGTTGAGGTGAGTGGGTTGACCTTACTACTTTTCAGCTGACGGGATCGGCATATAGATGTGGCAGGCTTACGAGGAAAGTAGACCATATGACACATCGCCCCTCACTTGGGCTTAATATTTTGATCTATTTATGAGGGAGTTTGTTCCACAGACTCTCCCGGATGCATTGCGTATAGAGTTCGAGTAGTTACGTCAAGGGACTATGACTGTGTCCGTGTATGCCATGAGATTTAGTGAGCTATCTTATCATGCAACTGCTTTGGTTTCAACAGTCATAGAGAGAGAGAGAGAGAGAGAGAGAGAGAGAGTCCGCAAATTTATTGAAAAACTCAGCTATGGTCTCAGATTTGGGATGGCACGGGAGCTAGAGACGGATACTCCATTCCAATAGGTTGTAGAGATTGTCAGGAGGTTAGAGCGTATCCAAGGTCAGGAGGGGGAGGATAGGGAGGCCAAAAGGCCTCGAGGTCCTGGAGGATTTAGTGGTTTCTACTCTTTGGCTCTGACCCATCATGGCGGGGTCTCTGTCACTCGGCCAGTTCAGTCCGCACTTCAGGTTACTCGTAGTGCTCTAGCTAGTCAAGGACTCTACGGTACTCGTATCAGACCACCATCATTTAGTGTACCTGCTGCACGAGGTTCCTATAGTGGTTATTCCAGTCATCTAGCATAGACTCAATACCAGCAACCACAACCGCTGAGGGGGTGTTATGAGTATGGAGATACTAGGCACGTCATGAGAGATTGTCCCAATCTCTGGAGAGGTGGACTTCATCAGAGTACTCAGGCTATGGGTTCCACTGCAGTTATTACTACACCTGCGCAGCCTGCTAGAGGTAGAGGACATGCGGGTAGAGGACGTCCTAGAGGGGGACGTTAGGCCCGCTGTTATGCTTTTCCTGGTAGGGCCGAGGTCGTTGCACCAGATGATGTCGTTACAGGTATGGTCCCGATTTGTCATATAGATAGATAAATTTTATTTGATCCGGGTCCTATTTAATGCTATGAGTCATCCCATCTCTCTTCATATATGGATATGTTTTGTGATTCATGTACTCTGTTTATGTGTCTACACCTGTTTGGGTGGGGTTCTAATGTGGTAGACCGTGTCTATCATTCTAGTTTGTACAATTTGAGGGTTATGAGACTAGGATGGAATATCTATTACTTAATCAGGTGGGTTTTGATGTGATTTCTGGACGGTTTGGCCATGACTTATGATTGAGGTACTCTACAATCATGGGGAGTCTGTTACGTGTTATGATTTTGTTTCATGGGATTGAGTTAGTTAAAGATTTTTAGATGATGGGATGTCTATCCTATTGATGATTTAGAGTTGAGGATGGGATCCTCATGTTTCTATGTGGATCGTTACGTTTGGACATGGCTACGTGCCATAGTGGGGTTGTGTTAGGATGAGATTCATTGTGATGAATTTGTGTGTTTTGCTTCTCCCTTGTGGAGATGGATTCATAGTATGGTGCTGATAGGGAGTTGTGCCTGTCGGACTTGTTTGATAGTTCTTTCATATGTTCCTCATTGCGCCGTATGTGACTAGGTGGCGTCTGGTGTGTCTTGTTGGTCGGATGAGTGATTATGAGTTTTCACATATTTCTTACATCATTATCAGTGTCATGAAGGTTTGGGACCAGGTTCTAGTTGATACAAGGTTATTTACTGGTATTGGGTTTGATAATGGGCAGCTATTATGGTTGGCGGTGTTGCTATGGGCTTGTGAGCGATGAGTTACGTCGTGTGGTTATGCCCTGTGAATATACTTATGATATGTTGCAGCCGGTTGAGGTTGATACATTGTGTTTATGTGAGAATAGGATCTTTGGGGGATGCTTGTACATTGAAACTTGGTTCTAAGGCTTATCGTTATAGGTAGAAGGAATAATCTATAGTCGAGATGGTGTTGCTTGGCTTAAGTAGATTGGGGTGACGTGGGATCACCCGCGTGTATGTGTATGGTGAGTTTATACAGTGATTTGATGATTTTGGAATGATTCTTGGCACGTTCAAGGACGAACGTTTGTTTAGGAGTGGCAGAATGTAACGACCCGACCAATTATTTTGATCATTTACATTTTTGTTCGGTAGTTCGAGGCTGCGAGTAGCTTCATGTTATGTATTATAAATTGCGTGTATGGTCGATTTTAATTTTCGAGTGGTTCGAGATTGATTTGAAAGAATGATTCTCATATTATAAGCCTTATAAGAATCAGTAACAAGAGATAGACACGAGTAGAGGAAAGTGTTCCACAATCTTTTTCCATTACTCAAAGGAGATTCTTTTACAGTTTTCAAAATATCACAAGTTCATAATTACGAGATAAAACATGTTTGCCAAATACCAATACTTCTAGTTCATTACCCAACATCTACCACCACCCACAATATGTCTACGAACCTCTAAGTACAACAGAAAGGTAGTATGGAAGTGTCGACGACAAGGCCCCGACTATACCTCAAAATACAATGTACAATGTCAAGTGACATAAGGCCCGGAACAGAATAGGGCTCGCCAAAACTTGTTGAGTAGAGAGTAACTGCTAACGAGGGTCAAAGCTACCCGCTAACGAACCACCTGCATCGATTAAAGATTTAGCGCCCCCGTGAAAAGGGACGTTAGTACATATGGAATAGTACTTGTATGTAAATCTAAATATCCTCTCATGAAATAGAATACCAATATAAGAAGGGGAAGCCATGAAAGCATCAAGTAACAATCAATGATATCCAAATGCCAAGTTAAAACATAACAATTTTAAAAATACGAAAATAATATTATTTTTGGTTGGTGGGGAGATCATTAGCACTGATATACCACAGTGTTTTTAGCACGGAGTTCGATCACACCCGATCGGCTAGGCCATCTATCTACAAACAATGTGGATTGACATGGTGATGCGAAAAAAGGTGTTACCAAGAGTAGGAACCACCATGTGCGAGACATGGAGTCCGATCTCCACCCGATCGGCTAGGCCGCTTTCCCACATATGCCATGTTGTCTACTTCTAATCCAAGGCTAACATCAATCGCATCCCAATTAAGGGGAATAATAGCAACACATCAATCTCATCCCAATTAAGGGAAATAATCACAATCCACTCCTACACCGGCACGTGTAGTTTCAGGTGTGGGCCATTACAAGCCACCCTTCCTCGGCTCGCTAATGATACTCCCAAAAACAATTTTTCTTTGCACACAAAGGAAATAGAAATACAAACACATTCATATCATAACCTTTCACCCCATATATAACTCCATTAGTACTTTCAACTACTCGTAACATCATTTTTTTATTGGGCTCTCTTGGCCATTCATAGAGTTCTTCATTCATGGCACGTTGGCCGTATTTCATATTCCACACTTTCATTTCTTTACTTTCAAGGATCATCATCATAAATATCAATATATAGAATATTTCGTAAATCATAACTTTAAATTCATTAGTAATGAAGGTTTTTAACACAGTGGATTTCTCTCCCAAGTATGGATCAACATGACTTGCAATCGCAACACATGTAAACAAATCATAAACGAGTGAGACACCATTTATTCTTGAAATATTTTTTCCCAAAAGGGCAATACACAATTTCAACTAATGAGTATGTAAGAACGCAAACCACATTGGAAATACTTGTAAATGAGAGCATGGTGCCTTACGATTGAAATATGAATTCAAATCAAATGTACTAGTTACAACAACCATGGCCACATTTTATATCTCACTCACTTTTTTCGCTTTCAAGCATCATCGTAGTTTATCAACAATAAGAGCATTTAGAAATCAAGACTTGATATGTATATGAACAATATGAATCTTAAGCACATTGGGTTTTCCTTCCAAATTAAGCCTAACAAGCTTTCATTTGAAACACAAATTGGAGTCATAACATTTAATGCATAAACCATACTTGAACACATTCTCAAAAGAGATCATGATATGATAGGAACAATTGGAACACATTTTGAGTACATATACCTTTCGACACAACACTTATTTAGAATAATCGAATTTATTAGGAACAACTTCGGAACATAGGAACTAGGAACATGGGTCAACCATTCTTGAATCTTACGGGAACATCATGGAATTCGATTCTACAAGAAAGAAGTTTAGCCAACATATCTTTCTTGAGCTTTTCTTAAGTTACTACAACGTCCCAACACTTATAGCAATATAAATCTACAGGAAGATAGCGAAAATCGGATAATAATTAGAAGGAATCTATGGTATAACTCTCTTGGGAATTTTCTCAAACACCTACTATGCAAAATCGACTAGAAAGCTCTACAATGGTAATCCCTTCCCCCCCCTCAACCAATTTCAACAAGAAACTACCCGAAATAGTTCAAAAACCCCACATACTACCTCATATTGGCACATGCTGGCCTATCTCCAACCCTACAACATACTTAGACCCATAACATCTTGCATGGAAGATTGGGAGAAAGATTTACCTGGATAGATGATGGTCTAGTGAATGACTTCCTTGATTCTTGAAGATTGGGGCAAGAGTAGATGAGTAGTATTGCTAGGTATTCACCCTCTCTCTCTAAGATACTCTCACTTTTCTCTAAAACATTAGATATTTTCTTTCAAAATGAGCCTTAAAGGCTTTTAATCAAAATGTGGTCAGGTTATAAAAAAAGAAAAATGGATCCTCCAAACTCAACTATGCGCTCGCATAGTTGACCGAAGAAAAAATATGCGGCCCACAAAAATGATACCTAAAGCTGGGCTGGCCTGGGCAAGTCTACGGCCAGGTCTGTGGTCCCCAGACTAGTTATGCAGCCACAAAATGGACCGCAGAATTACCCTCCAAAATTCTTCATGCTAAATCTGCGACGGAAGTGTGGACCGCGAAACAGATATGCGATCGCATAATGGACAGCAAAATGACCTTCAAAATTCAATAATTATTCTGCTCAACTCCGCGATGATTATGCGGCCCGCGAAATGGTTCTGCGGTTGCGAAATTGACCGCAGAATTGCCTTCTTCTGCCAAAAATTTCCATCAACTCCTCAGTGCATTATTCAATCCAAAACCTCTGTACCGCGCCGAGCAATTATCTACAACCTTAGAACACCTTAGCCTACCTCGGCACCACAAAACCTTAAATTCCTTGCCGAAAATTTACGGGGCCTTATAACATGTAACAATTAAGACATGGAATAAAATAATTAATAAATACGGGAAAGCATGGAAACAACTATTTTGACGACGTATATACACTTGTCACCTCGCATATACGCCGTTACACACATAATTCACATAACATATAGTTCAAGGTTTCCTAATTCCCTCAAATCAAGGTTATACCCAACACATACCTCGCTCCGCAAGCAAATCAAAGCTCAACCGGGGCCTTTTCTCTAACATTTGCCTCCAAACCAATCGAATCTAACCAAAATCGACTTAATATCAACAAACAATGCGAGGAAAATCAATTATAATGTATAAGTCAACCCCGTGCCCACTTGGTCAAAACCCGAGATTTGGACAAAATCTAATTATCCATTCACCCCCGAACCCGATTATGTGATTAGTTTTGAAATCCGACCTCAATTTGAGGTCTACCTGAATCCCTAATTTTCTACCATTAAAGACCATAGATTAAGGATAGAAATCAATGGGTGACGATGGAAACGGAGGAAAATGAGTTAAAATATACTAACCTATGAAATGGTGATGAACTTTCTCTTCAAAATTGCCTCTAGGCCGAGCTCTATTGTGAAGATTATGAAAACTGGGTGAAATCCTGTGTTTTGAACATTTTAAATCGCTGGCATCTGGTCTTCATCGCGTTCGCGAAGGACCTGACGCGATCGCGAAGCATAACAGCCCTATAGGCCTTCGTGTTCACAATGGCTCTGCCCCCTGGCTTTCGCGTTCGCGACCCTATGATTGTGTTTGCGTAGAACACTACCTAGCTCCCCCAGAATCCCCCACAAAGCTTAGCGTTCACGTGTGGGTGGTCGCGTTCGTGAAGGGTAAGCCCCGCAAAGCTTCGTGTTCGCGAACTGTCGCCCGTGTTCGTGTAGAGTAAACTCACCCCAGCCCCAAGCTCCCCTTTACGATTGCGAGAGTGGCTTAACGATCGCGAAGCACAAAACACCAGACACCAACAGACTCCAAACCAGCAATAGCCTAAGTCCAAAAATCACTCCGCTTATCCGAAACTCACCCGAGCCCCTCAGGATCCGAACTAAATATACACACAAGTATAATAACATCATACGAACTTGCTCGCATGATCAAAACATCAAATTAACACCTAGAATTAAGAATCAGATATAAAAATGAATGATAATTTCAAAGAAACTCAAGAACACGCAAAATGTACAACCGAACGTTCGAATCACGTCAAATCCACTCCGTTTTGTACCAAATTTTGCACACAAGTCATAAATACTGAAATGAACCTATACCAAGTTTTGGAACCGAGATCCAAACTTGGTAGTAGCAAAGTCAACCTACAGTCAAACTTAGGATTTCTTTTAAACCTTCAAATTACTAGTTTTCAATAAATTACGTTAAATCAAGTTAGGGACTACCAAATTCGATTCCGAGCATACGCCCAAGTCCCAAATCACGATACGGACCCACCGAGACCTTCAAAACACTGATTTGGGTCTGTTTACACAAAATATTAACCGTAGTCAACTCAATTCATTTTTAAGGGTAAATTTCACTTTTATATCAATTTTTCGCATAAATGTTTTTTGAAAAAAGACATGGACTGTTCACGCAAATCGAGAAAATCTAAACGGAGCTATTCATGGTCTCGGAACACAGAAATGAAGGATAAAACTGAAAATGACCTATCGGGTGATCACATTCTCCACCTTTAAAACAAACGTTCATCCTCAAACGGACATAGAAAAGTACCTGGACTGGTGAAAAGGTATGGATATCTACTCCGCATGTCCGACTCGGACTCCCATGTGGCTGCCTTGATCGGCTGACCCCTCCACTGCACTCGAACTGAAGGATAACTCTTAGACCTCAGCTGTCGATCCTGCCGGGCTACAATGGCCACCGGCTCCTCCTCATAAGTCAAATCCTTGTCCAATTAGACTGAGCTAAAACCTAACACATGGGATGGATCACCATGATACTTCAGGAGCATGGACACATGGAAGACTGGATGGATTGCTGATAAACTAGGTGACAATGCTAGCTTGTAGGCCACCTCAACCACTCTGTCAAGAATATCAAATGGTCTGAAATACCTAGGGCTCAACTTACCCTTCTTTTCGAACCTCAACACACCCTTCATGGGTGAAACCCGGAGCAACACCCTCTCTTCAACCATGAATGCAACATCACGAATTCTATGGTCGGCATAACTCTTCTACCTAGATTGAGCGCTGCGAAGTCGATCCTGAATAATCTTGACCTTTTCCAAGGCATCCTGAATTTAATCGGTATCAAACAATCGAGCCTCTCCGACCTCGAACCATCCAATTGGCGAATGGCATAGCCTCCCATATAATGTCTCATAGGGTTCCATGTTGTACGCAAACTCCGCAAGCAGCAAGATCTGATTCCAAGAACCATTAAAATCCATAACGCACGCGCGGAGCATTTCTTCTAGTATATGAATAATGCGCTCGGACTATCCGTCTGTCTAGGGTGAAATGTTGTACTCAACTCAACCTGTGTGCCTAACTCATGTTGTATGGCCCTCTAGAAGTGCGAGGTGAACTGTGTACCTCGATTAGAAATGATAGACATGGACACACCGTGAAGACGGACGATCTTGCAGATGTAGATCTCAGCTAACCACTCTGAAGAATAGGTAACTGCCACTGGAATAAAATATGTCGACTTGGTTAACCTGTCCATAATGACCCATATCTAGTCGAACTTATTCTGAGTTAGTGGAAGTCCAACAACAAAATCCATAGTAATATGCTCCCACTTCCACTCAGGAATCTCTAGCCTTTGAAGCATACCACCAGGACTCTGATGATCGTACCTTACTTGCTGACAATTAAAACATCGAGCTACATGTACAACTATATCCTTCTTCATCCTCCTCCATCAATAATGTTGCCACAACTCCTGATACATCTTGGCTGCACCCTGATAAATAAAATATCGGGAACTGTGGGCCTCTTCAAGAGTCAACTCACGAAGCCCATCCATATTGGGCACACAAATACGACCCTGCATCCACAAAACCCCATCATCTCCAACAGTAACTTGCTTGGCACCAACATGCCACACTGTGTCCTTAAGGACAGGCAAATTAGGGTCATCATACTGATGCTCTCTGATGTGCTCATACAAGGAAGACCGAGAGACAGTGCAAGCTAGAACGTGACTGGGCTCCAAAATATCCAACCTCATGAACTGATTGGACAAAGCGTGAACATCTGATGCAAGCAGCCTTTCACCAACTAGGATATATGTCAGGCTACCCATACTCACGATCTTTCTACTCAAGGCATCAGCCACCATATTGTACTTCCAGGATGATACAAAATGGTGATATCATAGTCTTCAACAGCTCCAACCACCTCGTATGCCTCAAGTTAATATCATTTTGTTTGAATAAATACTATAGACTTCAATGATCCGTGAATACCTCACACGATATGCCATAAAGCTAGTGCCTCCAAATCTTTAGCGCATGAACAATGGCTGCCAACTCTAACCGGCGATAATAACTCGCCAAACCTAGGAAACTCCGGATCTCTGTAACTGAAGTAGGTCTAGGCCAGTTCTGAACTTCCTCAATCTTCTTAGGATCTACTTTTATGCCCTCTGTCGATACAATATTTCCCATCAAGGCCACTAGGTCTAACCAAAACTCACACTTCGAAAACTTAGCATATAACTAACTATCTCTCAGAGTATGAAGTACAATCCGAAGATGTTCCTCATGCTCCTCTCGGCTGCGGGAGTAGATCAAGATATCATCAATGAATGCGACCACAAAAAAATCCAACTAGGGCTTGAATACCTGGTTCATCAAATCCATAAATATTGTTGGGGCATTTGTCAACCTAAATGACATCATTAGGAACTCATAATGCCCATACCGAGTTCGAAAAGCTGTCTTAGGGACATCCGATGCCCCAATCTTTAACTGATGGTAGCCACACCTCAAATCAATCTTCAAAAACATCTTGGCACCCTGAAGCTGATCAAATGAGTCATCGATCCTCGGCAATGCATACTCATTGACCCACCTTTCTTTTTCACAAACAACACGGGCGCACCCCAGGATGAGACACTAGGTCTAATGAATCCCTTATCAAGCAAATCTCGCAACTGCTCCTTCAATTCCTTTAACTCCGGTGGGGCCGTACAGTATGGTGGAATAGAAATGGGTTGAGTGTCCGGATCCAAATCAATACAAAAGTCAATATCTCTGTTGGGTGGTATCCCCGGCAGATCTGTAAGAAATACCTCTGGAAACTCACGCACGACCGGTACCGAATCCATGGAAGGAGCCTCCACACTCGAATCATGAACATAGGCCAAATAAGCTAGACACCCCTTCTCGACCATACGTCGAGCCTTCACATAAAAAATAATCCTGCTGGTAGAATGGCCAGGAGTCCCTCTCCACTATAATTGAGGCAACCCCCGCATGGCTAAGGTCACCGTCTTGGCGTGACAATCCAATATATCATGATAAGGTGACAGCTAATCCATACCAAAGATAACATTAAAATCTACCATATCGAGAAGTAGAAGATCTATGCTAGTCTTAAGACTCCGAATAGTAACTACACACGAGTGATAGACATGATCTACAATAATAGAATCTCTCACGGGCATGGAGACATACACAGGAGCACTCAAAGATTCACGAAACATAACTAGATATGAAGCAAAATAGGATGACACGCAGGAATAAGTAGAGCCTAGATCAAATAAAACTGAAGCATCTCTATGGAAAATTAGAACAATATCTGTGATAACGGTGTCAGATGACTCATCCTCAGGTCTAGCTGGGAAAGCATAAAATCAGGGCTAGGCCCCACCACTCTGACATATGTCTCTGAGACGGTCTTTAGCTGGCTGGCCTCCACCTTTAGCGCCCTGACCTCCACCTCTAATGGCCTGACCTCCACCTCTGGCTGCCTGACCCATGCCTCTAGCTCGCTGAGCAGGCGGTGGAGAAACCGGTGCCGGAACCATGGCACGAGAACTGTGTTATGGCATGTCACCCAGCAATCTCAAACAGAACCTCCTGATGTGACCAGTACCTCCACACTCAAAACACCCATCCTGCTACTGTGGCTGCTGAAGCTGAAGCTAACCCGAATGGGCCGGATAACAAATATGATAGCTCTGAATCGGAGGGAAACTGATAGGAGCTAATGGTGCACGGTAGACTAGCTGCCCATAATGAGATACATAAGGACCACGACTCTCTGAAGCACTGTGAGATACCTGAAGTGCTAACTGAAATGGCCTGGGAGGATGGGCTCTACCAAAAGTACCCTTGTATCCAGATAAGGCACCACTAAAACTACCGGAATGACGAGGCCTCTTATCAGACACCGGCCCCCTCTCCTGAGCATGGACCATCTTAATACATCTAGTAATATCTATAGCCCTTTGGAAAGTAATATCATCTCTAGTCTCATTGGCCATCTGTAGCCTGATAGTGAAAGTGATCCCATCAATGAATCTCCTCACTAGCTCCCTCTCAGTAGGGTAAAACAATGGCATGGCGAGCTAGGCCTACAAATCGAGTCTCGTACTGGCTAACAATCATACTACCCTACTGAAGATGCTCAAACTACCTGCGGTAATCCTCTCAGAGTGACAGGGATGAACTTCTGTAGAAACAGTTGTGAAAACTGATCCCAAGTAAGTGTAGGCGAACCAACCGGTCTAGCCAACATATAATCTCTCCACCATATCTTGGCGGAACCAATCATGTGAAACACTGCAAAATTGACCCCATTGGTCTCAACTATACCCATGTTCCGTAGCACCTCGTGGCAGCAGTCTAGATAATCTTGTGGGTCCTCAGAATGTGCACCACTAAAATTAACATGAAAGAGCTTTGTAAACTTATCCAAGCTCAACAAAGCCTCAGAAGATATAGTGGGCCTATCACCGGCCTGTGCCGCAAAAATCGGCCGAACCACCCCAACTGGCGGGGCTGCTGGAGTCTGATACTGGGGAGCCATCTGCTCCGGGGTGTGAGTAGTAGAAGTCTGTGCTCTTCCTCCAGCCTGAGAGATGGCTGGTGCCAAGGGAAAAGTTACATCCTGGGCTATACTCTCCATAAGGCCCACCAAACGGACTAGATCATCATGAAGCACTTGAGTGGCTATGAACCCCTCCGGGACCTGAGCTGGTCTGATGGGTACAGTCTGAGCTGGAACCTCCTCATCATGATCAATCTGAGCCTCCCCTGCAGGTGTTGCTGCTCGAGCTCTAGGCTGAGCTCTGCCTCTACCTCGGCTCCTAGATCGACTTCGGTCTCTTCCCCTGGTAGTAGCTGCCACATGGTGCTCTGACTCCTGTCCAACCGTAGATGATGTGCGTGTTCTCGCCATCTGCGAGAGAACTAGTGACGAGGATAAGGCCGGTCAATTACAATAACCTATAAGTAGTATAATAATAATAATAATAATAACAATAGGAAAGGAACACAGGAAATAATGACAAAGCAGTTAACTGATGAACGCAAAATCAATTCTCGAAATCAGAAATATAAGTCCTCAAAACCTGATATGAAAATACTGAATGATAACACAATGCAACAATGAATACAACACACATAATCCTTTGTGGCGCGCAACCCGATCCCATCGTAAAAATACAATCCTCCCTTATTTCACCATATCAATATTAAGAATAACATGTAAAATCTGTTGTTGGGCTCAACCCGATCCCACCATATAATTAGAATCAATATCATAATCCTCCCTTATTTTACCATATCAAAATCACATATAAAATTCGTTACGGCGTGCAACCCGATCCGACCATATCAATATCAATCCTCCCTTATTCCACTTGTTGCGGCGTGAAACCCGATCCATAAAGAAAATCAATAAATGTAATCAATTCAACAATTCAATTCACAAAAATTTCTACGATTAAGAAATATGAAAGCAAAGCAATAAGGAACCCCATGCCAAATCAAGGAATGCTACAATTAATACAAAGCAACAAGACAAGCCAAATATATGACGGTTAAAGTGTACAAGTAAGACAATTAAGGCAAGTAGCAATTAATCATGGGATCATGGAAGAAATGAATATTTCAATACAAGAGTAATTAATGACAAGTAACAAGTTACGGCATAGAAAGCAACTAAAGCATGTAACAGTTAAGACATGGAATAAGTTAATTAATGAAATACGGGAAAGCATGGAAATAACTATTTTGATGGCATATATACACTCGTCACCTCGCATATACACCGTTACACATATAATTCACATAAAATATAGTTCAAGGGTTCCCAATTCTCTCTAATCTAGGTTAGACTCAACACTTACCTCGCTCTTCAATCAAATCAAAACTCAACCGGGGCCTTTCCTCTAATATTAGCCTCCAAACCAATCAAATTTAACCAAAATTGACTTAATATCAAAAATAATGCGAGGAAAATCAATTACAACACATAAAGTTAAGATCTTTAAACGTTTTTTCAAAATTCAACAAAAGTCAACCCCGGGCCCGGTTGGTCAAAACTTGACATTCGAACCAAAACCCAATTACCCATTTACCCCCGAGCCTGATTATGTGATTAGTTTCAAAATTCGACCTCAATTTGAGGTCTAAATCTCAATTTTACAAAACCTCCTCAATTCTACCCAAATCCCTATATGGAAGAGCATAGATTAAGGTTAGAAATCAATGAGTGTCGATGGAAATGAAAGAAAATAAGTTAAAGTATACTAACCTATGAAATGGTTGTGAAATTTCTCTTCAAAATCGCCTCTAGGCCGAGCTCTAACGTGAAGATGGTGAATAATGGGTGAAATCCCGTGTTTGGAACATCTTAAATCACCGGCGTCAGGTCTTCATCGCGTTCGTGAAGTACCTGACGTGATCGCAAAGCACAACAGCCCTATAGGCCTCTGCGTTTACGAGATGCCCTATGCGTTCGCGATGGATCTGCCCCTTGGCCTTCGCGTTCGCGACCCTATGATCGTGTTCACGTAGAACACTGCCAAGCTCCCCCAGAATCCCCATAAAGCTTCATGTTCGCGTGTGGGTGGTCGCGTTAGCGAAGGGTAAGCCCCCCGAAGCATCGTATTCGCGACCTGTTCCCCGCGTTCGCGTAGAGTAAATCCACCCCCAGCCCAAGTTCCCCTTCGCGATCGCGAGAGTGGATCTGAAACTCACCCGAGCCCCTCGGTATTTAAACCAAGCATGCACACAAGTGTAATAACATCATACAAACTTGCTCGCGCAATTAAAACATCAAAATAACACCTATAACTATGAATCGAATATCAAAATGAATGATATTTTCAAAAAAACTCAAGAACATGCAAATTTTACAATCGGGTGTCCGAATCACGTCAAATCAACTCCGTTCTGCACTAAATTTTGCAGACAAGTCATAAATACTAAAATAAACCTATACCAAGTTCCAAAACCGAGATCCGAACCCGGTATCAATAAAGTCAACATTCGGTCAAACTTATGAATTCTTTTAGACCTTCAAATTACTAGTTTTCAACAAATTACGTTAAATCAAGTTAGGGACTTCCGAATTCGATTCTGGGTATATGCCCAAGTCCCAAATCACGATACGGACCCATTAGAACCTTCAAAATACTGATCCAGGTTCGTTTACATAAAATATTGATTGTAGTCAACGCAATTCATTTTTATCAATTTTTCACATAAATATTTTTTGAAAAAGACACGGATGGCGCACGCAAATTGAGGAAGGCTAATTGGAGCTATTCGAGATCTCAAAATATAGAAATGATGGCTAAAACTGATTGGATTTAATTATCGTCCCCACAGTGATTGGATTTAAACAATGCTCAAGTAATTTCTAGCTTAACGTTATTCGGGATGATCAAAACTTGAGTTGTAATAATTATGAACTACGTTTAACTACTATAATTAATCAATTGACAATTACCAGCAAGGAATTAGAGATTCGCAGAGTGGTTTCTTATAAATGTGAGGAATAAGGATGTAACTCTAGTTTAATTCACTCTAATGTTCTAATGATTCTCACGAATTTATTCGATGATTAGTTCAAAAATGTAGTCACGACTCCTCTCTCGATTAAATCTTAACTCTACGAGATGAACTAATATAAGCACTGTGAAAAATGCAAGCATGCGTTAATGGATTGGTCCTTAGGAAAACGTCTCTCGAATATTCTCCTAACTTGATTTAATCAACGATTCAACAAGCTCTTTCGATTACTTAAGAGAATCAATGAATTAAATCAATCAAGATAATTCAAAGTTAATCACCAATATATTCCTCTTTCGATTAAATAACCTGACGAATGAAGTTGCAACAGTTCAAAACTTCATAAACGAATTCAAGCACGAACTAGAGTTAAAATCCACAAATATTTATCTAACCACCATATCCGTCAAACCTCAAGAAAAATTACTCCATAATCATGGAGGAAGTCATCAAAATTATAATTAAAGAATAAGAAAGCATCAATCTAACTTTACCATCCAAACTCTCATCTTGAATCGATGGAAAGATGATGAAATCCCGTGTCTTCTAGCCTCAAATACTCTCCCAACGCTTACAAGGTCAAAAGTTCCTTTAAAAACGTCTTTTTGGTGTATTTATACCATGTAGGAGTGGGCCCAGGCGATGTTACCTTTTCCTAGCCAAAACAGGAAAAATACTCTGAGAAAATTACACAAGAGCACTACCCCATGCGGCGCGCCAATGCAAATTTTCCATAGTGTTTCCATTTTATCAATTTTTGATATCCAGACTCGGCTCCCAACCCCCGAAAGTGATCCCGGTTTAATCTCTTGGGCTTTTACTCAGATTTTAAAGCTCCAACTTGTTCAATTTAGCTCCCAAATATCTTTTTAAATCGAAATCACTTCCTACAAGGCATAAAATACGTAATAAATGCAATACACTAACATTTAAACTCAAACACAAGTAAATGCAGTAATTGGAGTGCAAATTATGGCTAAAACATGTGATTCTAGCCTACCATCAAGTCACATATTAATAAAAGAACCTACAAAAAGTATCAAATAGGGAGAATGGGGCTCAAATACATAAAACGACAAGGAGAGAATTGCCCATCCGGAAAAATACAGCGATGATGACCCTAAGCCTGAATTTGAAGACCCTTATTTATACCATTATGCCTTATTTTCGAATAATGTCATTACAGAGTGTCTGTGGTTGTGAATTCAGTGATAAAGAATGCAGAGGAGCCACCGAAACATGTGTTCCATATTGTTACTGACTAGATAAATTTAGCTGCAATGAAAGTTTGGTTTAAGATAAGGCCAATTGGGAAAGCCCACATTTAAGTCAAATTTGTGGAGGAATTTAAATTCTTAACGTCCTCTTATTTACCAGTGCACCGGCAGCTTGAATCAGTAAATTTACAGAAATTTTACTTTCAAAACAGAGCAGAAAATGCAACAAAAGATGTGAAGAATATGAAGTTTAGGAATCCCAAGTACTTGTCAATGCTAAATCACTTAAGATTTTATTTGCCAGAGATGTATCCAAGGCTTCATCGTATTGTGGAGTATTGATATTGATGGAAAGGTCAATGGGGCAGTTGACACTTGATTTGGATCTTTTTATCGCTACGCTTAGTATTTGAATTTCTTGTATCCTCTCATTCAGGAGATGTTCAATCCTAAGGCTTGTGACTGGGCATTTGGGATGAACATTTTTGACCTTGATGCTTGGAGGCATGAAAAATCCACCGAGAAATATCATTGGAACTTGATGAGTTTTGTTTTTGTGCTTAATTTTACCTCTGCTAGTTGATTGTTTATTCTATCAGCTATTCTAGCTTAGAAAGTGAAAGATCGAGTTTGAGAACTCAATGCAACATAACCCATTTGTCTTACTGAGGAATTCCTTTTTGTCAAATTATCTCTTTTAATCAGAATGAGGATTGGAGTTTGTGGAAGTTGGGAACACTTCCACCTGGATTAGCTACCTTCTACTCAACAACAAAATCATTGGATAAATCATGGCATGTGCTTGGTCTTGGCTACAATTCGAGTATAATCATGGATGAGATCCATAATGCTGTTGTGATTCACTTCAACGGGAATATGAAGCCTTGGCTGGACATAGCCATGACTGTATGGGGTAAAATATGTTCATATTTAATGATCGCATGAGAAAATGACACGTGGAGCCGAACACAAAAGATAGTCAGACCCGAAAGCAATGATCTCGCTTGTCATCGGAAAGAATGATATTCATAAAGGCAAAATAAATGTCTGTCATCCGGTAGCATTCAATGAAAAATATTCTATAGCATTAAGTGCATGATCTGTTATAGAGAATATGACATTCACTGCCCACCGTTACACATTCTTCAATGGCTCTTATAATTATCATTTAAGAGGGGCTTGATCCTAGGACCTTGTTCCCTAGGTGTAACTATAAATAGTGACCTCAATTATCATTGAAAGGGGGACGAATTTTCTAACAAGCATACACTATATTCTATCAAAAGCTCAATAACATTTGACCTTCTTGTTTATTTATATTGTCCTTACTGCCTCTAGAAGCTCTGCGCCTAGGACTGAGATATTTGTAGTTTTACTTCAATTTCAAGGTTGTCTTACATTTTTATCTGATTAATTTACTATTTTTGGATCAAACCGATTCACTTGTCTATAAACCACGTATAAATTCAACTGTATTATTTTACGGGTAAACAGTTCGGCGCCTACCATGGAACATAGGCCGTCGTGTAATTGACTTGATCCCTGCATCTATTACTAACTTGTTTGATTCTTTGTTCTTAGGAAAAAAATATTAAAAATGGTAGATAGTGGTGTCAACAACACACACAATATTGAGGCCCAAGGAACTCAGCCTCAGCACAAAGATTCCATCAGTGGTACCCACAATGAGGGGAACGAGGCCGTGCCGGTTCACGGCGGGCAATATCCCCGACACGTTCGGGAGGCAACCCCTGATGATGTTGAAGATGAGCACGTCATTGAAATAGTAAAGATCCTGAGGGAATAACAAAGGGCCATTATGGGCCATCTCTCGCGGCAGGATCATGTTATGACGGAATTAAAACAGGTGTTGTCGGGTGCTTCCAACAATGTGGATGGACAAGGTGTAGTTCCTCCCTGTGCTCCCACAAATCAAACAATACTGAGGGTCGATAACAACACCCTGAGGGGCAAAGTCGGATTTGATAGGGCTGGGGGGAATGTGGCGGACCCGGTAACAAAAATGAGAATGATCCCATTAAAACCGAACTTATGCAGTTTATGAGGGAAATGAACGCCCGAATGGATCAAATTTTGGGCGCACCACCAGTGCTAAAAGGGCCGGACTCAGATAAGTACGCATAATTGCCGTTCAAACCAAGCGCAACACTAGAATTGATCCCGAAACAGTTTAAAATGTCGGACATGCCGAAGTATGATGGGACTTCAGACCCTCAAGAGCATATAACCACCTATACAACGACGGTGAAGGGGAACGATTTGGCTCCCCACGAAATTGAGTCAGTCTTACTGAAGAAATTCGGGGAGACCCTTACGAAGGAAGCCCTGCCATGGTATTCGCTCTTGCCCGAGCACCCTATAGACTCCTTCGAGATGCTCGCGGACACTTTCATCAAGGCCCATACTGGGGCCAGAAAGGCACAGGCCCGAAAGGCCGACATATTCAGGATTGCACAAGGAGAGTCCGAGTTGCTGCGAGAGTTTGTGACCAAATTCTAGAAGGAAAGAATGTTGCTACCGGCCGTACCAGATGAATGGGCAGTTGAAGCATTCACCAACGGTTTGAACCCGAAAAGTTCCGACGCTACCCGAAAGATGAAAGAAAGTATGCTCGTGTTCCAGGAAACAACATGGGCAGATGTTCAGCACCGGTATGAATCAAAGATAAGAATCGAAGATACTCTGCTCGGTTTTCTGGCATCAACCAAGGGTCGAGACCGAAAGAAGAATAAATATAAGTCAAGAGATGATTTTGACTTGGATCGACAGTCTTCAAGGGGTCGATTTTTGCCCTATTAATAGGCCGATGGACGCGGCAAAGGTTTTCGATCATCGGATAGATTCGCCACAGATAGGAGAGCTGATCACGACCGAACAATACGTCACTGCAAGACTAGGAGACATCAGGTTCCCGAGATTCCTCTTATCCCAAGCTTTCCGAGTACAACTTTAATGTCAGCGTAGTGGAGCTGGTGTCGGCTATGAGTAATATCAAAGAGGCTTGGTTTCCAAAGACTATGAGATCTGATCCCAGTTAAAGTGATCCGAATTTGTGGTGCGAATAATATGGGACCAATGGTCACCAGATAGCGGACTGTCGGCATTTGCGTGAAGAGGTGATGACATTGATAAAGAATGGTCATCTTAGAGAATTTTTAAGTGACCGGGCTAAAAACAATTACGGTCGCAAATCGTGATAATGTAGAACCTTCAAAAGCAGAAGAAGATCCCCTGCGCCTGACGATTAACATGATTTTTGGGGGGAACGATATTAACGAGGTTACATTCTCGGCGGCAAAAAAAATGAAGGTGTTAGTGACCCACAGTAAGAGACTCCGGAAAGTTGCTGAACACGACATTACTTTCACGGAGGAAGACACATATGGATTGTTTCTACCGCACAACGATACGTTGGTAATTTATTTAAATGTCTTAGATTTTAAAATTAAACGTGTTCTGGTGGACCTAAGAAGTTCGCCCAACATTATACAATGTAGGGTGTTGGAGCAAGCCAAGCTCACCGGAAGCAGCATTCCGGTCACATAGCTCCTCGCCTGATTCAATCTAGCAAGTGTGATAACCTGATGGGAGATCTTGTTGCACACGAATACCGAGGGGGTGATGAAGATGACCCTTTTCGAGGTGGTGGACGGTGACATGGGCTACACTATTATTATGGGTAGACCATGGTTACACAAGATGAAGGTTGTGCCATCAACATATCACCAATTGCTAAAATTCCCAACTCTCGAAGGAATTAAACAAATAAGAGGCGATCAACTGGCAACAAGGGAGATGAACGCAATGTCAATTTCAAGTAATAATGGGAAGGAGCATGCGACATAGTTACTCAAGGTTTGAACGAATGAAGTTCGGTGGCATCACGACAGCTAAAGCAGAATTTAATTGAATATCCATCAGTAACCTGGGCCGATGTACATAATCGGTACCAGTCAAAGATCAGGGTCGAGGATGATCAATTGAGGACCCCTTTCGGTTCCGTTTATCCAAACACACCCATCGGTAGATCTCAAAGAGATATCGACATAGATCCCTGATCGAAGAGAGATCGGTATCAACCATACAACATAGATCATAGAAACAACAGCCCAGGATGCAATCCCATCCGAAATGATCGAAGGAACGATCGAGGACAGAGCTATCGAGGGCTCATGAGCAAAAGTGGCTTCGATAAACATGCCGAATCCATAGAAACACCACGATTATCAGAATACAACTTCAGCATCGACGCATCAGGTATTGTGTCAGCCATTGGGAGAATCAAAGATACTAGATGGCCCAGACCCCTACAAACCGATCCATCCCAAAGAAATCCCAATCAAATATACAAATACCATGGTACACATGGTCATAGAACCGAAGACTGCAGATAACTAAGGGAGGAGGTGGCCCATCTATTCAATGAGGGTCACCTTCGAGAATTCTTGAGCGACTGAGCTAAAAACCATTTTAGAGACAGGGATGCAAACAGGAAAAACGAGTAGGAAAAACCACAGCACGTGATTCACATGATCATTAGTGGGGTCGATATTCCACAAGGGCCCGTGTTCAAACGCACTAAAGTATCAATCACCAGGGAAAAACAAACTCGAGACTATGTGCCAGAAGGCACTTTATGATTCAATGATGAGGAAGCAGAAGGGATCTCACAACCCCACAATGATGCTTTGGTAATCTCTATCCTTATGAAAATAATTCAGTTTAAATGTGTTTTAATTGATCCAGGAAGCTCGGCCAATATTATTCGATCGAGGGTCGTAGATCAAACAAAATCCATGGCGGAAGAACTCGAACAAGTCGCATTGTTCAAAAATTTCTTAAAGAGAAAGTTCCACTTGGGGACTAGACTACATCCCGAACTCAGGTGTAGGTTTATTGAATTTCTCAGACTTAATGCCGATTATTTTGCGTGGTCACATGCGGATATGACAGGTATCCTGCCGGATGTGGTTGTGCACAAAGTAAGTCTGGATCCTAACATCCTTCCGGTGAGACAAAAAAAATGTCCTATTGCCGAGGTCAGGAATAAATTCGTCAAGGAAGAGGTAACTTGCTTGCTTGATATTGGTTCAATCTGAGAGTTAAAGTATCATGACTAGTTAGCTAACGTAGTAGTAGTTCTAAAGAAGAATAATAAATTTCGCATGTGCGTAGACTATAAGGACTTAAATAAGGCGTGCCCAAAAGACTCGTCCCCATTGCCAAACATTGATCAAATGACTGATGTGATAGCCAGGCACGGGTTAATGAGTTTCCTCAATGCTTACTTCGGGTACAACCAAATCAAGATGAACCCGAAGGATCAGGAAAAAACTTTGTTCATCACGAACTTCGGCACATATTGTTACAATTTGATGCCCTACGGGCTAAAAAATGTCGGAGCCACCTAGCAACGGCTCGTAAACAAATTATTTGACAAATAAATAGGGAAAGCTATGGAAGTTTACATAGATGATATTCTAGTTAAGTCTTTGAACGCAGGTGATCATCTTAGACACTTGTAAGAAACTTTTGACATCTTAAGGAAGCATAACATAAATCTTAATCCCGACAACTGTGCATTTGAGGTCAGCTCTAGTAAGTTCCTGGGATTCCTGGTGTCATAAAGGGGGATCGAGGTTAACCCCGATAAAATCAAAGCCATCGAAGACATTCCAGACCAACTATCAAGTGTAAAAGAGGTTTAAAGGATAACAGGGAGACTGGTCGCTTTGAGCAGATTCATTTCCTAATCTTCAGAAAAATGCCATCATTTCTTTGCACTCCTCAAAAAGAAGAATAACTTTGAATGGACATCGGAATGTTAGTAGGCTTTGAAGGATCTAAAAAGGTATTTTTCAAGTCCTGCGTTACTGTCAAAACCGGAGGAAGGTGAACAACTACAGATCTACTTAGTGGTATCGGAGGTAGCGGTAAGTATCGTTTTAGTCCGTCAAGTTGAAGGTACGCAATCTCCTATTTATTATGTAAGTAAAATTTTGATGGGAGAAGAAATTCGCTACCCACATCTGGAAAAATTGGCCTTAGCCCTCATAGTCGCCGCTCGAAAGCTAAGGCCTTATTTCCAAAGTCACTCGATAATTTTGGTGACAACCTTTCCCCTGCGGAATATTCTTCATAAACATGAACTCTCAAGTAGGTTGTCCAAGTGTGCCGTCGAAATGAGCGAATTTGACATAGAATATAAACCCAGGACTGCAATTAAGTCACAGGTTTTGGCCAACTTTGTGGCCGATTTCAGTGCGGGATTATTACCTTTGACTACCAAAGAAGTAGTGATGGTGTCAGAATCGACATCGGGAGTTTGGACCCTATTCACGGATGGAGATTCCAACGTGAAGGGGTCCGGGTTAGGCATAGTACTAACCATGCCTTCGGGAGAAACCTTAAGACATGCCATAAGAATAGGTAATGAACACAAGGAGGAACACATGCAACAATAGGTAATGAAGGTCAAGACTCTGCTTGCTCGGTTTTGGGAGTGGTCAATTATGCATATCCCGAGGAAAGAGAATGCAAATGTAGATGCACTAGCTAACCTTACCTCCTCTACGAAAATGAAAGGATCATACTCCGGTATGGTCAATTATGAGGTAAACGTGACTAATTTGGTCTGGGATTGGAGAAACGAGATTATTGACTATCTCGAGCACAGGAAATTGCCTGTAGATCCTAAGGCATCTCGGGCCTTGCGTATTAAAGCAGCTCGATACAGCTTTAAGGGGGTTCAAATGTACAAAAGATCTTTCCAAGGCCCGTTGGCCCGATGTTTGGGATCCTCCAAAACTAATTATGTTATGCGAGAAGTCCACAAAGGGATTTGCAGAAATCACTCAAGCGCAGATTCCTTAGTGTTAAAATTTATTAGGGTAGGATACTATTGGCCCCGGATGGAACAAGACGCCAAAGCTTATGTTAAAAAATTCGATAAATGTCAACGCAACACATCATTGGTACATCAACCAGCGGATCCATTGCACTCAGTTTTGTCACCATGGTCATTCATGAAATGGGGAATGGATATCGTCGGACCACTGCCACTGGCCCCCAGTAAGGTAAGATTTCTTTTGATTTTAACTGACTATTTTTCTAAGTGGGTTGAAGTAGGTCATTATCAGAAGATCAGCGAACGTGAAGTGATAGATTTCTTGTGGTAGAACATAATTTGCAGATTTGGGATACCAAAAGAGATAGCCTACAACAACGGGCCACAATTTATAGGCGCAAAGTCACGAAGTTTTGAAGATTTGAACATCAAGAGGATCACATCATCACCCTATCATCTGAGCGCAAATAGCCAAGTAGAATCAATAAACAAGGTGATTATACAAAGTCTCAAAAAGATATTAGAAGTAGCTAAAAGTAAATGTCCCGAAGATCTACCAGGTGTACTATGGGCGTACCGAACAACGGCCAAATCGAGCACGGGGGAGACTCATTTCTCTCTTGTGTACGGGGCAGAAGCCCTAATCCCGATGGAAGTAGGAGAGCCTACCATGAGGTATTTCTGGGCAAATGATGGGCAAATAGTGAAGCAATGTTAGTCAATTTGGAGGTGATCGATGAATGTAGGGACTTGGCGTATATAAGGGTGTCATCCTAAGAGCAGAGAATAGAGTGATATTACAATCAAAGAGCGTCCATTATTTCAAAGTAGGGGACTTGATTTTAAGGAAAGTAACTCAGAACACCCGTGATCTAAATGCGAGGAAGTTAGGTCCAACATGGGAAGGCCCCTACCGGGTTTCATCTGTCACCGGAAAAAGGGTCATACGAGTTAGAAAATCAAAATGGAGAAACGTTGCCAAGCAACTGGAATGTGGCACACCTCAAGAGATACTATTGCTAATGAACCTTGCTTGTACTGAAAGTATGCGTTGCACTCTTTTTTTTCTTCGTCCAGTTTTTGTCCTAATTTGATTTTCTGGCAAGGTTTTTAACGAGGCAACAACGGAAAGCATACTACGAAGGAAGCCTCGGTAGTAGTAATAAGACCTTCAAATGATAAGGCACACAAGAAAAGAACCATTGCGGAGCGATTAGATAGTCTTTTGTTCGATATAAAAGTTCCTACCGGGAAGTAAAGTTTGTTGTCGAACAGAGATTACTCGACCGTTCACAAGTGCAGACCACTGGGGGATAGGTAGATAATCTTTGGCTCGATAGCATAAATTTCTAAGGGGAAGGGAAGTTTGCTATCGAACTGAAGATTATCTAGCAATTCACTGGTAGAATCCTCGAAGATGTAAAACTTCTAGTGTTTAAATTCGCATTCTTCGCATTCGAACACTGGGGGAATGATATGAGGATACGGCAACAACGATTGCCACTTCGACTGAAATACGAAACCCGAAAAAATAGTTGTATCATCGGCACCGGAGATTGCATGTCCACCCCTTAGAAACAAGTTGTACAAGTTAGCCACAAGAAACGACAATTTCTTTTTAGCACAATGAATGCTTATGTACTTTTGAAAATGGAAGGAATAAAGTAAGGTTTGTTTACTTCTATCTTGTTTCTTGTCTGAACTATAAATTGATTGTATCATTTAAAAGTTAAACAATACTTCAAATGCTAGTGCCATAATGAACAGGAGATGTCCTCTTCAAGAGCACTATAAGCATAAGAGGGCCCTCTCTTATAAAAACCCTCACATTAAAGGGTTCATTTCGGAATAACTTATGCCCGAAATCCAAATGTTTTCGGGGGAAACACACCCAAATCCTTGCACAATTAAACGCAAACAGTAGAACTTGTGCAAACACTTATACGAAAAAAAGATGCAAAGAGCAAACATGCGCACATACTTAAACAAAAGGAGGCAAAAAGAAACTTATACTTGAACCTAAAAAGTGTCTCTATTTAAAATAAGTGTGCCAAATAGCACAAGTAAAAAAGTGTAAAAAAGAAAGCAAAAATTAAGCTGTTGCATCTCCGGAACCCGGAGGAAGAGAAGCATCTACGCCCCCAAAAGAAGTGGGTAGATCCGCCGCCAGTTCAATATCCCATCCCTCATTATTTGGGCCTTCAACATCATCACCTTTCAGTTCTTCTTCAGTTCCCAAGAACTCAGAACTAGAACCAGAAGAATCGGTAGCATCAGGCCGAGCAAGAAGACCCCTTTTTGCACCTAACTACAGCTCACGGGCCTTAGCGATTTTCGTATCAAAGTCAATGACACCCGCTTTGACCTCTTCCAAGATTTTTCTCCTCATGCTGTACATAGCATATGTTTTTTCAACAATGAGGGAAGCTACTCGGTGCTTAAGTTCCTCTTTAAGTCTGTCAACCTTAGCAGAAAGGTTATCTCGTGCAGATCTAACGGACCGGAGGCTGACATCAAGGTCACAGACAGTAGAGCTGAATATTCTATTGTGCTCAATGGTCCTCTTATGCTTCTACTCCAATTGGGCATACTGCGCCTCAGCATCAATAACTTCTTCAACCTTGGATTTTAAGGCCACCTTCAAATTATTCCATCTTTTAGCAGAGGAAGCCTCACGATCGGATGCAGGAAGAACGACATTATGGACTTCAACCCATTTGGCCTTAGCTTCTTCAAATTAAGCCCTCAACGGGGCAACGTCTTGGCTAAGGGTCACTACTTTTTTCTAGCCTTGCTGAAACCGAGCCTTTAACTCAACGGCCTCAACAGCTCATGCTTCCAATTCCGAGAAGCGACCAACAGTTTTATTTCGCTCGATCAAAAGTTGATCCCGTTCGGAGGTAAGTTCCTCCTTATCACGAATCAGCCTTTTGAGACCCTCGAAAGCAAGAAACATTGGCATGTAAAATGAAAATACAAATTCCAAATCCTACAATATCAAAGATAGTAGAAATAACGGAGGAAACAAAAAATATACTGTTGTTGCGTTGTGAATGGCATTGTTCAACAAACACTCACCCGAGAGAGCTTGTATTTTTTCCCTATCTTTTTGTGAAACCAAAGGCTTCAGATAGTTAGCAAGTTCCACCAGCCGGGATAACAGATGGCACCTGGTAGAAACTAAGAGGGTGACGCTCCTCCTCTTTTGGGGATCTTCGGAGGGGATATCATAATTTTTCCCCAGGTTCCCATGAACTGGGGACTGGGGAAGAGGGACATCCTCCTCTCGAGCAGTTGTGGCCGACAGAGATGATGTAGTAGTTGCTAGTGGTAGAGGCGGAGTTGGTGAAGAAGGAGATGAAGCTGATGACATTGAAGGATGAGAAGTGGTTCCGGCAAGTGCAGTGCTATTTTTTGGTTGCACATCAACCGAAGACGGAGGGACCAGGTACTCAGCCTCACAGTACCAGACACGGCGATTGGGATTCATAAACGAGAGTTGGCATTTTCCACCATATCATACTCCCCCTAGAGTGTCGAGGCATCGTCCTCGGTTGGTGTAATTAACTCAATAGATTGAGCATTCTGTTGAACTGAGGAAGGTCGTCTTCTATGTAGAGAATCCCCCTGCTCGCTGGCTTCTCCATCATCATTGACCACCATGGTGTCTATGGGATCTTCATAAATGCAAAATACTCATCGCAATTGCGACAATTCCTCTGTCTGGCACTACAGACCAGGATATGCACAGTGCAGTGCAGTTGTTGACTAGATTAGTAGCTGATCAGGCTTAGAGGCAGAATACCAATGCTGCTAACAGACCGGTTAGTGCAAGAGTTTGTGATTTTATTAATCTAGACCCTTCAGTGTTTACCAGATCAGACCCCAAGGAGGACCTGCAGACCTTTATTGATCAAGTTCATCGGACACTGCGGGTTATGCACGCCAATGCTACGGAGGTAGTAGAGTTGGATTCTTATCAGTTACGGGAGTTAGCAGTTTTCTGGTATGACAGTTGGGAGAGATCTAGGGGTCTGAACGCTCCTCCAGCTGTGTGGAAGGAATTTCTTGAGGCCTTTCTTCGTCACTACTTTCCAGTTGAGATACGACGAGCTAGAGCTGATAAGTTCTTGAACCTTTGATAAGGTAATATGAGTGTGTGAGAGTATAGCATGCACTTTGATACTTTAGCAAGGTATGCTCCCCATATGGTGGCCGAGATGAGCGATAGGGTGCACCTGTTCGTGAACGGGTAGGGACCACATCTGATAAGTGAGTGCACGACTGCCTTCTTGGTGGAGGGCATGGATATTTCTTGTATTCAGGCTTATACCCAGACACTAGAGGATCGTAAGCACCAGCAAAGGGCATATAGGGAGCAGGATAGGGGCCAGCATAAGAGGGCGAGATGCGCAGGGTATTCTGGTGACTTCAGAGGTAGTTTCAGGCCCCAGTCTTCGAGGAGTTCAGCGACACCTGTAGCTAGTGATCCTCCACAGTTTTAGAGGCTTCGGTATGATCGATATATCTATTCTGGTCCAGGTCAGAATTCATGGGCATGAGGCTCACAATATCATAGGGATACTAGTTAGACGAGACCCCCAACACCCCGTTGTGATCAGTGCAGCAAGGCCCACTTTGTAATGTGTCGTCGAGGTTCCGATGCATTCTATTCTTGCGGACAACCTGGCCATATGATACAGGATTGTTCTAACAAAGGAGATGGTGGTACGGCTCAACTAACTGGATTTGTGCCTGGTTCTTCCTTATCAGTTCGACCTCCAGCATGGGGTTTTCAACAGTTGATAGGTCATGGTAGAGGTAGAGGTGCAGTGCCAAGTTCGAGCGGTACTCTAAATTGAACCTATGCTCTAGCAGGTCGACATGATCTCGAGTCTTCTCTGGATATTGTTACATGTATATTGTCTGTGTTTTCTTACAATGTATATGCGGTGATTGATTTGGGATCTACATTATCATATGTTACACCCTTTCTGGCTAATAAGTTTGGCATTGAGCCTAAATTGATAAGTAAACCACTTGCGGTATCCACTCCGATAGGAGATTCTATGATTGCTAAAAGGGCATATAGAGGTTGTACAGTGATGATTTCTAGTCGTTAAATCTCGGCGAATCTATTTGAGTTAAAAATGGTTGATTTTGATGTGATAATGGGAATGGACTAGTTGGCATCATGTTATGCAAACGTTGATTGTGATACGAAGATGTTTAGGTTTCCGTTTCCCGGTGAACCCGTAATTGAATTGAAGGGGAACATTGCTACGCCAAAAGGTAGGTTTATTTCCTATTTAAGGAAAGGAAGATGATCTCGAAAGTTACATTTATCATTTCCTTCGTGTTAGAGATGTGGAGGCAAAGTCTCCTACTTTACAATCAGTTCCTATGGTTAATGAATTTCCAGATATTTTCCTAGATGAATTTCCTGACACTCAGCCGATCTCTATCCCTTCGTACAGGATGGCCCCGGCAGAGTTGCGAGAGTTGAAGGCGCAATTAAAGGACTTGCTGGATAAGGGCTTCATTAGGCCTAGAACTTCACCTTGGGGTGCGCCAGTCTTGTTCGTGCGAAAGAAATACGGGTCATTAAGGATGTGTATCGATTATCGACAGTTGAATAAGGTTACTATAAAGAAAAAGGTCATAGCAGCTACCTCGAAGTCTCCGAACAGGTATTAGCACCACCCCAGCAATCACCGCGTCTAGATATACCTGGATCTCCACACTAAGTACCGAATATAGTATGAGTACAACCGACCCAATGTACTCTATAAGTAACAGGACTAACCTTGGGCTGAAAGCAGTGACGAGCTCAGAAAGATATAGTCTGACTTAAAATAATGACAACACATGTGTAACAAGATAATGACAGTAATAACTTAAAGAAACTTCCATGTTCAGCTAGTACACAGTACAAAATTTAGGCATGCTTTCAAGTTCAATAATTTAAGCCCAACACTGATAAAATATGCCAAGTACAACTAGCATGAGGAATGCTACATCTCTATGCCTACATGTCAAATATGCATGTCAAATGTATTGTATGACAGTGATAATCCCAAGTACTCATACTCTCAGAGTACTCAAACTGTCTATCTCATTACCCACTCATCACACACAATCACTTAGCACTGTACGGGTGCCTGGAATCAATGCCCCTCACCAAAGCACATGTATATAAATCACAATGCATGCGCTTACTGCTAGTATATCAGACTGTGGAGGGGCGGATCCTGTACAAGAGCTAATATAAAGCCTTTAAGGCCTGCTGCGGTGTGCATCTTGATCTACAATAACAAATAAGCCAATAAGTCCTGCCGCGCACAATCCGATCCATAATAACACTCATAATCTGGCTCTCAGGACCAACTCATTCATCAATCTCTCCTTTCTCAGGGGCTCATAAGTCTCATACTACTCAGCCCAAACAATGATAATATGATATAACAGTAAATGATAACAGAGATTGAGATATGATGTGCATATGAATAAACATGACTGAGTACATAATTACAGTTTAAGAAAATAACTCAATAGTAGAAATGACCTCAGTGGGTCCCAACAGAATAAACACATAGCCTGAACATGGTCTCTAACATGAATCGCAGCTCAATTACTCTAACACGTAGGAATAATATGGATAAAACAAGACTAGATAGCTACACAATACCACATAATCAACCGAGTCATAATTACCACGGTGCACGCTCACACGTTCCTCACCTAGCATGTGCTTCATCTCAACACCAACCATATAACACATATTTCGGGGATTTATACAATCAGTACCAAGTTTAGAAGGGTTACTTACCTCAAAGTGCGCAACTCAATACTCCAACAAACCTTTGTATCGCGAATCGGCCCCTGAACGACTCAAATCTAGTCACAAACAACTTAATATAATCAATACAAGCTATAAGAATCGATCCCACACGATAAAGCTAAATTCTTTTAAAAAATTCAAAAAGTCAACCCCGAGCCACACCTCAAAACCTGACAAAATTCACAAAATCCGAACACTCATTTAATAACGAGTCCAACCGTACCAAAATCATCCAATTCCGACCACAAATCAAACATCAAATCCCCAAATCTTACTCTCCAATACATATACCACAAATCCCCAAAATTTCACCTCAAAAATACATAATCTAGGTGAAAAAATCAATGGGTATTCAATATTAGTATTGTACAAAAGTGATCAAAGTTGCTTACCTCATGAAATATAGTGAAACCCCTCTCAATAATCGCCACAAGCCGAGCTTCCAAAGTCCAAAAATGAAAGAAATCTCAAAACCCTCGATTATATCTTTCTGTCCAGCATTTCCGCTTATGCGGGCTCACCAGCCACATCTGCGGCTCTGCTCCTGTGGAAGAAAGCTCGTTTATGCGGGATTTCATTAAACCTCTCGACCAGCCACTTCTGTAGCCCAAATCCCGCTTCGGCGGGTGTCTGCTTCTGCGGTGCGGGCGCCGCACCTGTGGGAGTGCACTTGCAGAAGCCTTCCGCTTCTGCGATCCATTAGCTCTTGACAAAAATCCGCATCTACGACAGCTCCATTGCATCTGCGGGCTTGCATATGCAGAAAAATCCTCGCACATACGACCACTGCCCAACTTTACTCATGATTGCATCTGCGACCCCATGGCCGTTTCTACGGCGCCGCACCTGTGGCCAAAACCTCGTAGCTGCGGTTGCACCAGAACTGAACATAGCAGATTTTCCATAAGTCTCAAACTCAATCCGAAATCAATTCAAATCTCACTTGAGGCCCCCGGGACCCATTCCAAACATACCAACACTTCCTAAAACATCATACGAACTTAGTTGAATCTTCAAATCACATCAAACAACATAAAAAACATGAATCACGCCCCAATTCAATTCTATTGAAACTAATGGATTTTCAACTTCTACAATCGATGTCGAAACCTATCAAATCAACTCCGATTGACCTCAAACTTTTCATACATGTCATAAATGACACAGAGGACCTATTCCATCTTCCGGAACAAAAATCCGAGTCCAGTATCAACAAAGTCAACTCTCGGTTAAGCTTCTCAACTTTCCAAACCTTCAACTTTCTAACTTTTGCCAATTCAAGCCAAAACGACCGACGGACCTCCAAATCAATATTTAGACATACTCCTAAGTCTAAAATCACCTTACAAAGCTATCGGAACCATCAAAACTCCACTCCAGAATCGTTTACTCATAAGTCAATATCCGGTCAACTCTTTCAACTTAAGCTTCTAACCTTAGGACTAAGTGCCCCAATTCATTCCAAAATATCCCCAGAACCAAATCAACTACCACAATCGAACATAAAATAAGAAATAAATGGGGGAACGAGGCTAAAGTACTTAAAATGACCGGCAGTGATGTTACATTCTCCCCCTCTTAAATAAACATTCATCCTTGAACAAGTCTAGAATCATACATGGAGTCTCAAATAGGTGTGGATTGCTGCTCCGCATCTCCCGCTCAGTCTCCCAAGTAGCCTTCTCATGTGGCTGACCTCTCCACTAAACTTTCACTGAAGCTATATTCTCTGATCTCTACTTTTGAACCTACCGATCCAAGATGGTCACCGGCTCCACATCATAAGTTAAATCTCCATCTAACTTAACCATGATGAAGTCCAAAACATAAGATGGATCACCGTAATACTTTCGGAGCACGAAAACATGAAATACAGGGTGAACACCCGATAGACACATCTCTTATCCTCTCATGCACCCCAAAAGGGACAATATACCGAGGTCTCAAGTTTCATTTCTTTCCCGAACCTCAACACACCCTTCATGGGTGAAACTCTGAGCAATACCTTTTCTCCCACCATATAGACAACATCACGAACCTTCCGATCGGTGTAAATCTTTTGTCTAGATTGAGTCGTGCGAAGACGATCCTGAATCAACTTGACCTTTTCCAAGGTATCCTAAACCAAATTTGTGCCCAACAACCGAGCCCCCCTCCCCCCCCCCCCGGCTCAAACCACCCAACTACAGATTGACACCGCCTCCCATATAAGGCCTCATAAGAAGCCATATGAATACTCTATTGAAGCTGTTATTGTAGGCAAACTCTATAAGTGATATAAACTTATCCCAAAAACCCCCCGAAATCCATAACATAAGCGCGTAGCATATCCTCTAATATTTGAATGGTGTGCTCGGACTGTCCATCCATCAGGGGTGGAATTCTATACTCAACTCAACCCATGTACACAACTCTTGCTGTACTGCTCTCCAAAACTACGATGTGAATTGCGTGCCTTGATCAAAAATAATGGACACCAGCACACCGTGAAGACGAATAATCTCATGGATATAGATCTCATCCAACTGCTCTAAAGAATAGGTAGTCACAACTTGTATGAAATGTGTGGACTTAGTCAACCGATCCACAATTACCCAAATAGCATCGTATTTCTTCAAAGTCTATGAGAGCCCAACAACTAAGTCCATGGTGATGCACTCCCATTTCCACCCAGGAATCTCAAGCCTCTAAAGCAAACCGCCCGGCCTCTGATGCGTGTACTTCACCTGTTGACAGTTCAAGCACTGAGCTGCATAGTCCACTATATATTTCTTCATTCTTCGCCACCAATAGTGCTACCTCAAGTCCTGATACATCTTCGTGGTACCCGAATTTATGGAATACCACGAACAGTGGGCCTCTTCAAGAATCAACTCTCGTAACCCATCCACATTGGGCACACAATTCCGACCCTGCATCCGCACTACCCCATCATCTCCAATAGAAACCTCATTGGAATCATCGTGTTGTACCGTGTCATTAAGGACAAGCAAATTGGGGTCATCATACTGATGCTCTCTGATGTGCTCATATAATGAAGACCGAGAAACCATGCAAGCTAGAACCTGACTAGGCTTCGAAACATCTAACCCCACGAACTGATTGGCCAAGTCTTGAACATCTGATGCAAGCAGTCTCTCACCAACAAGAATATATGCAAAGCTACCCATACTCACCGCCTTTCTACTCAAAGCATTGGCCACCACAATGGTCTTCTCAGGAGGATACAAAATGGTAATATTATAGTCTTTTAACAGCTCCAACAATCTCCATCGCCTCAAATTTAGATCCTTTTGCTTCAACAAGTGCCTTAGACTCCGATGATCTGTAAATACCTCAAACGACACACCGTAGAGATAATTCCTCCAAATCTTTAGTGCATGAACAATGGCTGCCAACTTTAAATCATGAATAGGGTAGTTCTTATCATGGGGCTTCAACTGGCATAAAGAATAAGCAATCACCCTACCTTCATACATCATGACACACCCAATACCAATCCGAGAAGCATTACAGTGCACCGTATATGACCCCGATGTTGAAGATAAAACTAGAACTGAAGTTATGGTCAAGGCAATCTTAAGCTTTTGAAAGCTCTCCTCACACTCATCAAACCATGTAAACAGGGCACCCTTCTGGGTCAATCTAGTCAAAGTGCAGCAATATATGAGAAACCCTCCACGAAGCGGTTATAATATCCGGCCAAGCCAAGAAAATTCTGAATCTCAGTAGCTGAAGATGGTCGGGGCCAACTCTAAACTGCCTCAATATTCTTCGGATCTACCTTGATCCCCTCACTGGACACCACGTGCCCCAAGAATGCCACAAAATCAAGCCAGAACGCACACTTGAAGAATTTAGCATACATTTTCTTCTCCCTCAATGTATGTAGTACAATCCTCAGATGCTGCCATGCTCCCCCTGGTTGCGTGACTACACCCGTATATCATCAATAAATACTATGACAAACGAATAAAGATATGGCTGGAATATAATGTTCATCAGATGTATGAATGTTGTTGGAGCATTGGTCAACCCAAAAGACATCACAAGGAACTCGTAGTGACCATAGCCAGTCATGAATGCCGTCTTCAAAAATGAGAGTCCCGAATCTTCAACTGGTGATACCCAAACCTAAAATCAATCTTAGAGAACACTCTAGATCCTTGAGCTAGTCAAATAAGTCATCAATGCACGGCAACGGGTGCTTGTTCTTAATTGTAACTTTGTTCAACTGCCTGTAATTAATGCACATCCGCATAGTATCATCCTTCTTCTTCACAAACAGAACAGGTGCACCCCAAGTGGACACACTAGGCCTAATGAGTCCCTTATCAAGAATCTCTTGAAGCTGCTATTTTAATTCCTTCAACTCTGATTGTGCCATGCAATACAGAGGAATAGAGAATGGCTAAGTGTCCGGCGCCAAGTCAATACCAAAATCAATGTCCCTGTCGGGTGGCATGCCCAATAAGTCTGCAGGAAACACATCTGAAAGGTCTCGCACTACCGAGATAGAATCAATGGTAAGAGTATCAGCACTAACATCCCTAACAAAGACCAAATATGCCAAACATCCTTTCCCAACCATCCGTTGGGCCTTCAAATATGAGATCACTCTACTAGGAACATAGTCTAGAGAACCTCTCCACTCAATCCTAGGCAATCCTGGCATCAGCAACATCACGGTCTTAGCGTGACAATCCAGAATAGCATGACATGGTGACAACCAATACATTCCTAGAATCAGATCAAAATCAACCATACTAAGTAATAAGAGATCAACTTTCATCTCTAATCCCCCAATAGTCACCACACACGGTCGATACACACGGTCCACAATAATAGAATCACCCACGGGCATAGATACATGAACATGCGTAACTAAGGAATCACGAGGCATATCCAAATAACGAGCAAAATACGATGATATATATGAATAAGTGGAACCAGGGTCAAATAATATGGCACACTGAAACAATACCTGTGATCATTGCGTCCGAAGCAGCAGCCTCTGGCCTGGCCGAAAAATCATATAATCGAGCTTGAGTCCTACCCTGAGCTGGCTGAACGGGCGGTGAAGTAACCTCTCTGCTGAACTGGACCTCTCATAAGGCAAGGGCAATACCTCCTCACATTCTCCAACTCTCCACACCTGAAGCAACTCTGATTCGACAATGGCGGCGGGGACTGAATCAAACCCCAAGAAATAGAATAACCACTAGAAGAACTTGGTATAGATGAACCCTGAATTGATGGAGTACTGGATAAAATCTGAGCCGAGAGGGAACTAAAAGATGACTGACCCGAATAAGCACAGTATGAACCATGGCTAGCTGATGCACCATGATGAACCGGATGAGCCATCTGAGCGAGCCTATAAGGATGACCCCTGCTAGGGTGGGACTGTCCTCCAGATGAGGAACTGCTGAAACCACCTAATCCACGAGGCCTCTTGGCCTCCCTCTCCTCAAGCTCCTGACCGCGAACAAACTCTAGGCGTATAGCAATATCAACCACCTTGTCAAACCTCGCACCCGTCACAATCTCCCAAATCATGATGAAACGTTATCCATAGTTGAGGCCATCAATGAACCTCTTAATACTCTCCCTCTCAGTGGGAACTAACCATACCGCATAATGAGCCATCTCTAAAAATCTCATCTCATACTGGGTCACTGACATACCCTCCTGGCTTAGCTGCTTAAACTGCCTACGCAACTCTTCCCCGAGAGTCAGTGGAAGAACCTTCTCTAAGAAAAGAACTGAGAACTCATGCCACGTAAGTGGTGCAGCGCCGGCTGGCCTGCTCAACTCATAGGCCTCCCACCATCTGTAGGTTGCTCCCGTCAGCTAAAAAGTAATGAATGAAACTCCACCAGTCTCAAAAATACCCGTCGTGCGAAAGATCCGCTGGCACCTACCTATAAACTCCTGAGCATTCTCTGACTCAACCCTACTAAACTCTGGAGGCTTGAGCTTCCCAAACTTCTCTAGTCTCTTCTGCTCCTCATCACTCATAGTTGGGCCAACTTGGGCCCGAGCAGCTGCAACCTGCTGGGCTGGTAGTACCCCCGATGTCTGGAGTCCCTGAGCTACCTACTCTAGGGTACGGACGATGGGAGTCTGAGCACCTTCCCTGGCCTGAGAAGTGGCTCGTGCATACAGTCAATATCTAGGCCAAAGTCTCCTGAATTCCTGGAATCACAATGGGCACAGTTTGTGCCTGACCTGGTCCCACTAGCTCGACCACATCTGGCACCTGCTCCTGAGCTGGAGCAACTGGTGGCTCCACAAGTGCTGCTCTAGCTACAGTACGAGTTGCACCTCAGCCTCTACCGCGACCCAGGCCTCTCACAACCCTAGCTGGGAGTACTGGTGGTCGTCCTCCTGATCCAGTCGTACGTGCCCTCACCATCTGTGAGAGAATAGAATAATAGAAGTTTAGTTTCCTGAATCAACATATCCACATGAAAAGAATACAAGAAAGTGAAGTTTTTTAATGGTTCGGTAACCTCTCGAAGATAAGCATAGACGTCTCCGTACCAATCCGCAAGACTCTACTAAACCTGTTCATGACTCGTGAGATCTAAGTAACCTAGTGCTCTAATACCAACTTGTCACGACCCAAAATCTCAACCTATTGTGATGGCGCCTAACACATTACTATTCAAGCTGACAATTACATAACAACTACGCATTTGAAATAAAAACATAATTTAATAGGTTCAAGAGTGGATAGTCTTATAAATAACTGATAAAACAACTGCAACTCAACTACATCAATCCCAAAATCCTGGTATCACCGAGTACATGAGCTACTAAGTGTCAATATAGTCAGAAACTCTAGTACAACTATCAGAGAAAAATAGAATAGTACTGGAAAAAATAGAGGGAAGGAGAGTCAAGGTCTGCGGGCATCATAGCAGCTACCTCGAAGTCTCCGAACAGGTACTAGCACCACCCTAGCAATCACCGCATCCAAATGTACCTGGATCTTCACATGAAGTGTAGAGTATAGTATAAGTACAATCGACCCAATGTACTCAATAAGTAACAGGACTAACCTTGGGTAAAAGCAGTGACGAGCTAAGAAATACATAGTCTGAATCAAAATAATGACAACACAAGTATAACAAGATAATGACAACAATAACTCAGAGAAACTACCATGCTCAGCTTGTATACAGTATGAAAATTTAGGCATGTTTTCAAGTTCAACAATTTAAGACCAACATTGATAAAATATGCCAAGTACAGCTAGCGTGAGGAATGTTACATCTCTATACCTACATGTCAAATGTAATGTATCACAGTGATAATACCAAGTACTCAAACTGTCTATCTCATTACCCACTCATCGCACACAATCACTCAGCACTGTACGGGTGCCTGGCATCAATGCCCCTCACCAAAGCATGTGTATATAAATCATTGTACCTGCGCTCACTGTTGGTATTTTAGACTCCGGAGGGGCGGATCCTGCCCAAGCGCTAATATAATGCCCTTAAGGTCTGTTGCGGCGTGCAACTCAATTCACAATAATAAATAAGACAATAAGTCCTGCTGCGGCGCAGCCTTATCTATAATAACACTCACAATCCGGCTCTCAGGACCAACTCATTCATCGGTCTCTCTTGTCTCACTCGCTCACAAGATTCATACTACTCAGCCCAAACAATGATAACATGATATAACAGTAAATGATAACAGAGACTGAGATCTGATATGCATATGAATAAACATCACGGAGTACATAATTGTAGTTTAAGTAAATAACTCAATAGTAGAAATGACATCAGTGGGTCCCAACAGAATAAGTACATAGCTTGAACATGATCTCTAACATGAATCACAAATCAATTAATCTAACACATAGGAATTACATGGATAAAACCAGACTAGATAGCTACGCAGTACCACATAATCAATCGAGTCATAAATACCACAGTGCACGCTCACACGCCCGTTTCCTAGCATGTGCGTCACCTCATCACCAATCATATAACACATATTTCAGTGATTTACACCCTCAGTACCAAGTTTAGAAGTGTTACTTACCTCAAAGTTCACAACTCAATGCTCCAACAAACCCTTGCCTCGTGAATCGGCCTCCGAATGACTCGAATTTTGTCATAAATAACTTAATATATCAATACAAGCTATAGGAATCGATCTCATATGATAAAGCTAAATTCTTTAACCAAATTTAAAAAGTCAACCCCGGTCCTATGCCTCGGATCATGACAAAATTCACAAAATTTGAACAACCATTTAGTAACGAGTCCAACCATAGCTAAATCATCCAATTCCGACCACAAATTGAACCTCAAATCTCCAAATCTTACTCTCCAATACATAGACCACAAATCCCCCAAATTTTACCTCAAAAATACATAATCTAGGTGGAAAAATCAATGGATATTCAATATTATCGAACAAAAGTTATCAAAAGTTATTTACCTCTTGAAATATAGTGAAACCCCTCTCAATAATCGCCACAGGACGAGCTTCCAAAGTCCAAAAATGAGAGAAATCTCAAAACCCTCGATTATATCTTTCTGTCCAGCATTTTCACTTCTACGGGCTCACCAGCCGCATCTGCGGCTCCACTTCTGTGGAGGAAAGCTCGTTTCTGTGGCATTTCATTAAATCTCCCAATCAGCTGCTTCTGCGGCCCAAATACCGCTTCTACGGTCCAAGCCCCGCACTTGGGGGAGCGCACATGCGAAAGCCTTCCACTTCTGTGATCATTTAGTACCTAACCAAAATCTGCATCTGCGATAGCTCCATCGTATTTGTGGGCTCGTAGATGTGGAAAAATCCACGCAAATGCGACCACTGCCCAACTCTACTCAGGACTGCATCTGCAACCCCATGGTCGCTTCTACGACCCCGCACCTGCAGCCAAACCATCGCAGGTATTGTTGTACCAGAACTGAACATAGCAGATTTTCCATAAGTCCAAAACTCAATCCGAAATCAATCTGAATCTCACCCCAAGGCCCCCTGGATCCCATCCAAACATACCAACACATCCTAAAATATCATACGAACTTAGTCGAAGCTTCAAATCACATCAAACAACATCAAAAATACGAATCATGCCTCAATTCAAACCTATTGAAACTAATGGATTAGAACTTTTACAATCGATGCTGAAAAGTATCAAATCAACTGCGATTGACCTCAAATTTTGCACACACGTCATAAATAACACAACAGACCTATTCCAACTTTCAAAACTAAAATCCGAGCATGGTATCAATAAAGTCAACTCTCGGTCAAGCTTCTCAACTTTCTAACTTTTGTCAATTTTGTTGATTTCATTGCCTTTACTTTGATATTTGGAATGTGGACTTGGCTTTATGATCTTACTCAGTGACACTTTACTCTATGTTTCCATTTTATACCCCTTATATGTGTACTTGCTATCCCTTTCACTTGTCATTGTTCTGTTGTTATATTTGATACTCTATCTGTTATTTCGTTACTTCTTGATATATAACTGCACATGTTCATTGTAGGTGTCTTGTCTTAGGCTCATCACTACCTTGTCGGGGTTGGGCTTGATACTTACTGAATATATTGGGTCGGTTATACTCATACTATACTTCTGCACTTCTTATGCAAATTATGATATCGGTACTAACAGAGTCCATACATATACTTAGCGGATACCGCAGGTGATTCGAGGTAGAGCTGCATTCCGATCGCAGGCATTAAAGTCATCTTCTTATTTCTACTGTACTGTTTTTATTTTTAAGACAATATTGTATTTCTTTCAAAATAGTATATGCAGTAAACTCTAGAAGTTCATGTACTTGGGACTCCACGTCTTGGGATGATTTGCATTAGATGTTGGTTTTAGGCTTATTATGTTTATCTCAGAATTTCTTTTACGCTATGTTATTAACCTGCTGTCAAATATTTATTGCTATTCTTTTGTAATTTTTCTGTTGTGTGTTGGCTTGCCTAGCAAGCGGTGTTAGGCGCCATCACGACCCCGATTGGTTGGAATTTTGGGTTGCGATACTTACATGAACCAACATGTCAAACACAACTATTTTCATCTGCCATCTTGTTTAACTATTTTAGACATGCAACTTTAGAATATATTCTCTTTGTGTTCCTTTTTTTAATATCTTTATGATATCTAGTGATTGTTAATTCGACTTATTTAGATTAGTCTGGCAGCGTACTATTCTACATACACCACTAATGATTATTAATCGTAGACTTCTATTTTTTTTAGTTATACTCTTTAACCGTATTTTGTGTGAAAATAACCAATCGACTCGGTCGATTTTCTTAAAAAATAATATTACCGACCGAAATAGGCTAGGTTTTTTTAAATGAGTTGCAAAAAAAATGACCGATTTCAGTGGATTTTTGAATATAATTTTTAATTTATTTTTAACTAGAAAACTATTGCGGTCAATTTTTTGAAAAATAAATTATTCGGTATGCATTACCGACCGACTCGGTCGGAGAAATGAGTTCCCACATCTTGGTGCTTAAAAAACCAACCGATTTGGTCATTTTTGTCAAAAAATTGATCTTTTTTATTTTTGACCGATTCGATCGGTATTATCGGTTGGATTTTCATTTGGTAATCTTTGGCCGGAAAAGAGCTATTTTTTAGTTGTGTAGGTGTTTGCTCCATTGTAGCCATTTTTACTTAAACCAACATGTCGGACACAATTATTTTGATTTGTCATCATGTTTAGCTATCTTAGATAGGCTTGCCTAGCAAGCGGTGTTAGGCGCCATCACGACCCCGATTGATTGGAATTTTGGATTGCGACACTTACATGAACCAACATGTCAAACACAACTATTTTCATCTGCCATCTTGTTTAACTATTTTAGACATGCAACTTTAGAATATATTCTCTTTGTGTTCCTTTTTTTAATCTCTTTATGATATCTAGTGATTGTTAATTCGACTTATTTAGATTAGTCTGGCAGCGTACTATTCTACATACACCACTAATGATTATTAATCGTAGACTTCTATTTTTTTTAGTTATACTCTTTAACCGTATTTTGTGTGAAAATAACCAATCGACTCGGTCGATTTTCTTAAAAAATAATATTACCGACCGAAATAGGCTAGGTTTTTTTAAATGATTTGCAAAAAAAATGACCGATTTCAGTGGATTTTTGAATATAATTTTTAATTTATTTTTAACTAGAAAACTATTGCGGTCAATTTTTTGAAAAATAAATTATTCGGTATGCATTACCGACCGACTCGGTCGGAGAAATGAGTTCCCACATCTTGGTGCTTAAAAAACCAACCGATTTGGTCATTTTTGTCAAAAAATTGATCTTTTTTATTTTTGACCGATTCGATCGGTATTATCGGTTGGATTTTCATTTGGTAATCTTTGGCCGGAAAAGAGCTATTTTTTAGTTGTGTAGGTGTTTGCTCCATTGTAGCCATTTTTACTTAAACCAACATGTCGGACACAATTATTTTGATTTGTCATCATGTTTAGCTATCTTAGATAGGCTTGCCTAGCAAGCGGTGTTAGGCGCCATCACGACCCCGATTGATTGGAATTTTGGATTGCGACACTTACATGAACCAACATGTCAAACACAACTATTTTCATCTGCCATCTTGTTTAACTATTTTAGACATGCAACTTTAGAATATATTCTCTTTGTGTTCCTTTTTTTAATATCTTTATGATATCTAGTGATTGTTAATTCGACTTATTTAGATTAGTCTGGCAGCGTACTATTCTACATACACCACTAATGATTATTAATCGTAGACTTCTATTTTTTTTAGTTATACTCTTTAACCGTATTTTGTGTGAAAATAACCAATCGACTCGGTCGATTTTCTTAAAAAATAATATTATCGACCGAAATAGGCTAGGTTTTTTTAAATGAGATGCAAAAAAAATAACCGATTTCAGTGGATTTTTGAATATAATTTTTAATTTATTTTTAACTAGAAAACTATTGCGATCAATTTCTTGAAAAATAAATTATTCGGTATGCATTACCGACCGACTCGGTCGGAGAAATGAGTTCCCACATCTTGGTGCTTAAAAAACCAACCGATTTGGTCATTTTTGTCAAAAAAATTGATCTTTTTTATTTTTGACCGATTCGATCGGTATTATCGGTTGGATTTTCATTTGGTAATCTTTGGCCGGAAAAGAGCTATTTTTTAGTTGTGTAGGTGTTTGCTCCATTGTAGCCATTTTTACTTAAACCAACATGTCGGACACAATTATTTTGATTTGTCATCATGTTTAGCTATCTTAGATAGGCTTGCCTAGCAAGCGGTGTTAGGCGCCATCACGACCCCGATTGATTGGAATTTTGAATTGCGACACTTACATGAACCAACATGTCAAACACAACTATTTTCATCTGCCATCTTGTTTAACTATTTTAGACATGCAACTTTAGAATATATTCTCTTTGTGTTCCTTTTTTTAATATCTTTATGATATCTAGTGATTGTTAATTCGACTTATTTAGATTAGTCTGGCAGCGTACTATTCTACATACACCACTAATGATTATTAATCGTAGACTTCTATTTTTTTTAGTTATACTCTTTAACCGTATTTTGTGTGAAAATAACCAATCTACTCGGTCGATTTTCTTAAAAAATAATATTACCGACCAAAATAGGCTAGGTTTTTTTAAATGAGTTGAAAAAAAAATGACCGATTTCAGTGGATTTTTGAATATAATTTTTAATTTATTTTTAACTAGAAAACTATTGCGATCAATTTCTTGAAAAATAAATTATTCGGTATGCATTACCGACCGACTCGGTCGGAGAAATGAGTTCCCACATCTTGGTGCTTAAAAAACCAACCGATTTGGTCATTTTTGTCAAAAAAATTGATCTTTTTTATTTTTGACCGATTCGATCGGTATTATCGGTTGGATTTTCATTTGGTAATCTTTGGCCGGAAAAGAGCTATTTTTTAGTTGTGTAGGTGTTTGCTCCATTGTAGCCATTTTTACTTAAACCAACATGTCGGACACAATTATTTTGATTTGTCATCATGTTTAGCTATCTTAGATAGGCTTGCCTAGCAAGCGGTGTTAGGCGCCATCACGACCCCGATTGATTGGAATTTTGGATTGCGACACTTACATGAACCAACATGTCAAACACAACTATTTTCATCTGCCATCTTGTTTAACTATTTTAGACATGCAACTTTAGAATATATTCTCTTTGTGTTCCTTTTTTTAATATCTTTATGATATCTAGTGATTGTTAATTCGACTTATTTAGATTAGTCTGGCAGCGTACTATTCTACATACACCACTAATGATTATTAATCGTAGACTTCTATTTTTTTTAGTTATACTCTTTAACCGTATTTTGTGTGAAAATAACCAATCGACTCGGTCGATTTTCTTAAAAAATAATATTACCGACCGAAATAGGCTAGGTTTTTTTAAATGAGTTGCAAAAAAAATGACCGATTTCAGTGGATTTTTGAATATAATTTTTAATTTATTTTTAACTAGAAAACTATTGCGATCAATTTCTTGAAAAATAAATTATTCGGTATGCATTACCGACCGACTCGGTCGGAGAAATGAGTTCCCACATCTTGGTGCTTAAAAAACCAACCGATTTGGTCATTTTTGTCAAAAAAATTGATCTTTTTTATTTTTGACCGATTCGATCGGTATTATCGGTTGGATTTTCATTTAGTAATCTTTGGCCGGAAAAGAGCTATTTTTTAGTTGTGTAGGTGTTTGCTCCATTGTAGCCATTTTTACTTAAACCAACATGTCGGACACAATTATTTTGATTTGTCATCATGTTTAGCTATCTTAGATAGGCTTGCCTAGCAAGCGGTGTTAGGCGCCATCACGACCCCGATTGATTGGAATTTTGGATTGCGACACTTACATGAACCAACATGTCAAACACAACTATTTTCATCTGCCATCTTGTTTAACTATTTTAGACATGCAACTTTAGAATATATTCTCTTTGTGTTCCTTTTTTAATATCTTTATGATATCTAGTGATTGTTAATTCGACTTATTTAGATTAGTCTGGCAGCGTACTATTCTACATACACCACTAATGATTATTAATCGTAGACTTCTATTTTTTTTAGTTATACTCTTTAACCGTATTTTGTGTGAAAATAACCAATCGACTCGGTCGATTTTCTTAAAAAATAATATTACCGACCGAAATAGGCTAGGTTTTTTTAAATGAGTTGCAAAAAAAATGACCGATTTCAGTGGATTTTTGAATATAATTTTTAATTTATTTTTAACTAGAAAACTATTGCGATCAATTTCTTGAAAAATAAATTATTCGGTATGCATTACCGACCGACTCGGTCGGAGAAATGAGTTCCCACATCTTGGTGCTTAAAAAACCAACCGATTTGGTCATTTTTGTCAAAAAATTGATCTTTTTTATTTTTGACCGATTCGATCGGTATTATCGGTTGGATTTTCATTTGGTAATCTTTGGCCGGAAAAGAGCTATTTTTTAGATGTGTAGGTGTTTGCTCCATTGTAGCCATTTTTACTTAAACCAACATGTCGGACACAACTATTTTGATTTGTCATCATGTTTAGCTATCTTAGACATGCAACTTTAGAATATATTTCCATTATGTTCTTTATTTCTTTAAAATCCTTCTGGTATTCGGTGACCATTGATTTGGCTAATTTAGATTAGAGTAGTAGGGTACTATTCTACCACTAAACTATTGATGCTTGTTAGTCAAAGGCTTTTATTTTTTTTTATTTATACTCTTTAACCGTATTTTGTGCAAAAACAACCAACCGACTCGATCGATTTTCATAAATAATAATATGACCAATCAAAATCAGTTGGTTTTTTTCAATGAGTTGACCAAAAAAACCGACAGATTTTGGTCGGGTTTTTAAATATAAATTTTTAATTTATTTTAAAATAGGAAATAATTTCGGTCAGTTCTCGTAAAATAAATTTTTCGGTACACATTTCTGATCGACTCGATCGGAGATAGAAGTTCTCACATTTTGGCGCTAAAAAAAGGACCGATTCGGTTGGTTTTGTCAAAATGATTGAAAAGAATATTTGCATTTTTCGACCAATTCAGTCGGTTTTTTCGGCAGGTATTGTCGGTCGATTTTTCACTCGATAATCATTAATAAAAAAAGAGTTATTTTTAGTAGTGAAGTTGTTCATTCAATTGTAGATATTCTTACTTAGACCAACATGTCAGACGTACCTATTTGAATTTATCATCGTATTTAACTATCTCAGACATGCATGTCATGACCAAACTCTCACCGGAGTCACGACGACGCCTAATATTGCTTGCTAGACAAGCCGACAATTAAATAATAGCAATAACTCAAATAACATAATTAAATAGTCTCAATAGAGGAATAGTCATAAAATATCTGAAATCAATAGCAATAACGCAACTACAACCATCCTATGATTTGGTTCTTAAGAGCACATAAGCACTATCCTCTCCAAACCCCACAGTGTAGGATAATACTGGGTATGTTGTTGTTGTTGAGCACATAAGCACTATAGAACTTAAATGCAAAGTCTAATCTAAAATACAAAACCGTCTAAAAATTATAAAAGTGATAACATAAGCAAAATAGAATGGGATTTCAAAGACTGCGAACGGAATAGGCAGCTACCTCGAAATCTCCAAGAATCTGGTACAGGTGCCTCCAGCTAACGATCACCTCTCTCGACAGAACCTAGATCTATGAATAAAGCACATAGTGTAGTATGTGTACAACCAATCCCATGTACTCAATAAGTAACAAGCCTAACATCGGGCGGAAAGCAATAATGAGTTTAGAAAGTGTCTAATATTCAATATCAATAACCAATAACAATAATGATAGAATAATAACGATAAAGAAAAGTATATCTCAAGCAATATTAACTTCAACCTTTTCACAAATAGTAGGAAAATAGGCGTGCTTTTCAAGAATAGCAGTTAAAGCATGAATTCTTTCACATAAGTCCTCTAAATATGGTGTTATCAATTTAACAGTGATTCCAAGTCCAATATACTAAATAAGGACATCTAGTGCCAGCAATATAAGGGAAGATACACAACCTGGTACCTGCATGACAAGTAAACATGCTAGAATCAATAATATCGTAATTAAATAATCAAGTATGTCATATCTCATCACATGGGTAGTGACTGGCACAATTTCCCTCGGACCCTCATGCTCAACAACAATAACACTCAATATTGTATCGGTGTTTGACACAAGTCCCTTACCCAAGTACATATATGACCCTATGCCAGCGCTGACGGTTAATACCTGACTCTAGAGGGGTGGGTCCTTGCCCAAGTGCTGATCGAATCTAAGTAATTATAATCACTTAGCCCAATATTGAGGTATGGTGCACGCGTCGCCTCAAAATAATAACACTCTAGCCTAATATGAGTCTGGCATACGCGTCACCTCATAATCAATACCAAATCGGCTCAATGGCCCAAGCACAATCATCAACTGCTCAAGTCTCAAATATTGAGTCTCACAGTACTCAGATCAAACCGTGTCACACATATAAGGGCATCAACAATATGCGAGATAATATATAAAGAATTCACAAAGACAATGATATAATACGCGGATGTAGCATCATGACTAAGAGCATCACTAAATTTAAAGCAAATAAATCAAAATAGTAATAATAGCCCTATAATGTCACAAACGATAAGCACATAGCCTAGACAAGATTTTTAGTGTGAATAATAGCTCAAGTATCCATACAAGTAGAGAAAATCCGGATATAACGAGCATAATAGCAAAACAAGGCACATAATAACCTAAGGTCTACCGAGATCATGAATAATTTATGTATACGCACATACTCCCCTCACCTAACATGTGTGTCACCCCTAACATATCTTAAATATCAGAGACAATGGGGTAAATTACCCTCAAACCAAGTTTACATATGTTACTTATCTCAAAATACGTGAATTAATACTTCAAAAAGACTTTGCCAAGCGAATTGGCCTCCAAACGGCTCGAGACTAATCAAAAATAACTCTATAACATCAAACACGGCTATAAAAATTCATTCCAATTAATAAAACTTCAATCTTTATCAAATTCCAAAAACGTCAACAAAAATGTCAACCCGTGCTTGCCTCCCGAAACCCGACAAAGTCACAAATCTCGATTACCCATTCGATTACGAGTCCAAATATATAAGTTGCATCCAAATCTAACTTCAAATCCGGGTTCAAATTTCTATTTTTCACTCTCCAAAACTATAGTCAAAATCCCTAAATTTCACCTTCAAATCCCATTTTCTATATGTAATAATACATGGGTAAACAAGATAAAATGTTAAAATCAAGTAGAAATAACTTATCCTCTTGCTTTGTGTCAAAATTCCGTTCAACAATCGCCCCTCTCCAAGTCTAGGACTCAAAATATGAAATAATGAATCTAAGTCCCGAAATACAAGTCTTTAAAAACCTGCCATGTGGTACCCTTCGCGAACACAACCCCAGAAATATCCATCGTGAACCCGATGTATAGTTCATGAACGGGATGAACAACCAACTCCAGGACTACGCGAACGCGGTCTCCTTTACGTTAACGTGAATACCAAATGCATACCAACGCCCAGTATGCCATCCTCAGTGAGACAGCGAGCGCACTGATCGCGAATGCGAAGGCTTCTAATCATCAAAGCTTCGCGAACACGATGCCCCATCGCAAACGCGAAGAATAAAATTGCTTTGCCCAAATTAAGCTTTCGCAATCGTGAGACCTACTCCACTATCATGAAGCACAACAGACACCAACATATTTGAGCTATCCAACCAAGTTCAGATGACATGAAACCCATCCAAAACTCACTCGAGGCCTCCGGCACCCCGTCAAATCACACCAACCAGTCCAAAAAATATAACATGAAATTACTCAATGTCTCAAATCACACATAATAACATCAAAACTATGAATAGCACCTCAATACAAGTTTAATGAAATAATCAACTTCCAACTTTCAAAACTCATACTGAACCACATCTAACCAACTCAGAATGACTCCAATGTTTTCACACAAGTTCCAAATGACATAATGAACCTATTACAACTCCCAAAAGAATAATCTGAACATGATAGCCTCAAAGTCAACTCTTGGTCAAACCTATGAACTTTTCAAACCTACAAATTTCTAACATTCACCAATTAGAGCCAAATCAACCTACGAATATCCAAAACCAATTCTATACATACGCCTAAATCCAAAATTACCATACAAAATTATTGGAACCATTAAAAATCATGAATTCGAGGTTGTTTAAATAAAAGTCAAACCTTGGTTAACTCTTCTGACTTCCAACGCTGGAACTAAGTGTTATAATTCACTCTAAAACCTTGCCAAAGCTAAACCAACCATCATCGCATGTCATATAATAACAAATACACATACGGGGAATATCAAATAGATGAAATGGGGCTCAAATACGCAAAATAACCCACTGGGTAGTTACATTTTCCCCCTCTTAAACAAACGCTCATCCTCAAACGAGTTTAGAATCATACATTGGACATAAAAAAATGTAAGAATATCTGCTACGCATATCATGCTCGGTCTCCCAAGTCGCCTCCTTGGCCAGTTGACCTCTCTACTAAACCTTCACTGATGCAATATTCTTCGATCTCATCTTTCAAACTTGCCTATCCAAAATTTCCATTTGCTCCTCATCATGAGTCAAGTCCTTGTCCAACTGCACCGATCTTAAATCCAACACCTGAAAATACTTGGTAAACTCCCGATAAGTTGGGTGGCAAAGCAAGTCTGTAGGCTACCTCCCCAACTATGTCCAGTACCTCGAAAGGACCAATTTACCGAGAGTTGAACTTGCCCTTCTTCCCAAATCTCATCACACCCTTCCTGGGTTTAACTCTGAGTAAACCCTTCTCACCCACCATGAAAGCCATATCACGAGCCTTCCCATCAGTATAATACTTTTGCCTAGACTAAGATGTGCGAAGCCTCTGCTGAATCAATTTTACCTTTTCCAAAGTTTCACGAACCAAATATGTGCCTAATAGCCTAGCCTCATTAGGCTCAAACAAATCGACTGGAGACAAACATCACCTCCCATATAATGCCTCACATAGAGTCATCTGGATTCTTGACTGATAGTTGTTATTGTAGGAAAACTCCACTAAAGGTAGAAACTGATCCTACTGGCCTCCGAAATCTATGACACGGGCCCTTAACATATCCTCCAAAATCTGAATGGTCTAACCGGATTCCCCGGCCGTCTAAGGGTGAAAAGTGATGCTCAACCCAACCTACATGCCTAACTCATGCTGAACCGCTCTCTAGAAATGCGATGTAAACTGACTACCTCGGTCCAAGATGATAGAAACAGGTACACCATGCAAGCGAAAATTCTCCAGGATGTAGATCTTACCTAAATGCTTTGAAGTGTGAAAAGTCATGACTGGAATGAAATGTGAAGATTTGGTTAGTTTGTCCATAATGACCCAAACTGCGTCAAATTTTCTCAATGTCCGCGGCAACCCTACCACGAAGTCTATAGTGATACACTCCCACTTTCACTCTGACGTCTCAATATTTATAGCAACCCACTAGGTCTCTGATGCTTATACTTGACCTGCTGGCAATTTAAACATCAAGCAATATATCCAACAATGTATTTCTTCTTTATATGCCACTAATAATGCTGCCTCAAATCACAATACATATTTCCAGCACCCGGGTGAATGGAATACCACGAACTATGAGCCTCTTCAATGATCAACTCCCCTAACCCATCCACATTATTAACCCAAATCCGACCCTGAAG